>NW_017671224.1:199025-222235 GCF_001879085.1 Nicotiana attenuata
GCGTAGGTTTTCGGGGGGGGGGGTTTGTGGGTGGGTAGGGTTTGGATGGAGAAGGGGGTAAGAAGAAGGGGTAATGGGGGTTTTGGGTTATGGGAAGAAGAAGAAGAAAGAAGAGAGAGTGGGTTTTGGTGAGAAGAAGAAGAAGAGGGGGGGAAAATAGAGAATAAGAGAGAATTTGGGAAGAAGAAGAAGAATAAGAATGGAGGAATTGTGAGTTTGGGAGGAAGAAGAAGAAGAGGGTTGAGAGAATTTAGAGAGAATGGGGAAAAGGGGGGCGGAGGTTCTGGTTGGGGAAGGTTAGTTTAGGTTAGATTAATGAAAGGGCAAAAAAAAAATCTGCGTTTTCATACCTGGGCCCGTTCTGGTCCACCGCAGTCCTGCCACGGTTACGCCGCGACCGCGGTGGGATAACTTCAGAGAGGGGTCATGACCGCGGTCCTACCGTGGTTACGCCCCGACCGCGGTGGGATAACTTCAGAGAGGGGTCACGACCGCAGTCCTACTGTGGTTACGCCGCGACCGCGGTGGACCCGTTACTAGCTGCCTATTGTTGGGGTTCTGTTCATTGTTTTGCCCCTTAGGCACTATTTTTACCTCTTTTAATGCCTACCTTACCTATGATATGTCCAGGCTCGTGATGCAACGTCCTCCGCACTAACCTGCATATATACAACATGTTAGAAATTCTACTATCGTGGGTTGCCTCCCATGAAGCGCCTGATTTAACGTCGCGGCACGACGCAGCACGAGCGCAAGATTCGCTCAACCTTTTTTTTTATGATATTACAAATTACATTTACAACACATTCGTGGGTTGCCTCCCACGCAGCGCCTGATTTAACGTCGCGGCACGACGCAAGTAGTTGAGTCCTTACTCCTCATTCGCGTACTGGGGTTCTTTTAAATTAGTCACGACTGTATCCCCTTTTTCTTCAGCTATTCCAAGGTAATGTTTCAACCTTTGCCCATTGACTGAGAACTTGTTTGTCCCATCTTCCGACTCGATCTCAACAGCTCCACTTGCAAACATTCGCACCACTCTAAATGGTCCTGACCATCGGGACTTCAACTTACCCGGAAACAATCTCAACCGTGAATTATACAATAATACCTTGTCACCGGGTTTAAAGTCTCTGTCCACGATGTGCTTGTCATGCATCTTCTTCATTCTTTCCTTGTAGAGACTCATGCTTTCAAAGGCTTGGTATCTAAATTCTTCCAGCTCATGCAACTCTGTCAGTCGATTTTGTCCAGCTGCTTCAGGATCCATGTTCAATTGCTTCAGTGCCCACCAAGCTCGATGTTCTAGCTCCACAGGCAGGTGACAGGCCTTCCCAAATGCCAACTTGTATGGTAATATACCTATTGGTGTTTTGAACGCAGTTCTATAGGCCCAGAGTGCGTCATCAAGCTTCTTTGCCCAATCAGTTCGTGTGGCATTAACAGTCTTCGTTAGTACACTCTTTATCTCCCTGTTGGACACTTCAACCTGCCCACTGGTCTGCGGATGGTAAGGAGTAGCCACCTTGTGGCATACATCATACTTAGCAAGTAATTTCTCGAAGGCTCTATTGCAGAAGTGAGTGCCTCCGTCACTGATGATCGCTCTTGGTGTCCCAAACCGGGTGAATATGTTCTTTTTTTGAAATCCGACCACCACTCTTGCATCATTTGTGGGCAATGCTGCAGCCTCTACCCATTTAAACACGTAGTCCACAGCAACAAGGATATACTTATTGCCAAATGAGCTGACAAACGGACCCATAAAGTCAATCCCCCACACATCAAACACCTCTACCTCTTGAATTGGTTTCATTGGCATCTCATGGCGACGGGAAATGTTTCCCGTCCTCTGGTATTCATTGCAGCCCTTTACCCAGAGGTGCGCATCTCTAAACACAGTTGGCCAAAAGAATCCGGCCTCGAGCACTTTCGCAGCTGTTCTGACCCCTCCAAAATGTCCTCCATATACTGATGCGTGACAAGCCTGCAAAATCGAAGATTGTTCTATCTCGGGGACACACCTCCGGATAATGTTATCAACACATATTCGAAACAAATGAGGTTCATACCAATAATACATGCGGCAATCACGAAAGAACTTTTTCTTTTGGACAGATGAAAGGTCATATGGAACTATACCGCAGGCCAGGTAGTTTGCAAAATCTGCATACCATGGCGCATCCTCAAGGCTAGTTGCGAGCAGCTGCTCGTCTGGAAAGGTTTCCAGAATCTCTTCGACCTCGACTAATTTTTTAGCTCCTTCAAGTCGTGATAGATGATCAGCGACTTGATTTTCTGTGCCCTTACGGTCACGAATTTTGAGGTCAAATTCTTGCAACAGCAGCACCCAACGAATCAGGTGCGGCTTAGACTCCTTTTTCTCAATTAGGTACCTGAGAGCTGCATGGTCAGTATACACAATTACCTTGGAACCAATCAGATATGATCGGAACTTGTCAAAAGCAAACACAACTGCCAACATCTCCTTCTCCGTCACTGTGTAGTTGAGCTGTGCACCGCTTAGCATTCTGCTTGCGTAGTAAATCGGGTGCATCAACTTATCTTTTTGCTGCCACAAGACTGCTCCTATAGCATAGTCGCTGGCATCACACATGAGCTCAAATGGTTGCTCCCAGTTGGGTGCAAAAATGATGGGTGCAGTTATCAACTTCTTCTTCAGTTCCTCAAATGCCAACCTGTAATCATTAGAAAACACAAAGGGCTGATCCTTTTCAAGGAGTTTGCATAATGGGTTAGCAATTTTGGAAAAGTCTTTTATGAAACGCCGGTAGAACCCGGCGTGTCCAAGAGAACTTCTCACCGCCTTGACTGAAGTGGGCGGTGGTAACTTTTCAATCACGTCAACCTTAGCATGGTCGACCTCAATTCCTTTTCTGGACACTCGATGTCCTAGGACGATCCCTTCTTGTACCATAAAATGGCACTTCTCCCAGTTTAGCACTAAGTTTGTCTCCATACATCTCTTGAGAACTCTGCTTAAGTTGTGAAGACAGTCTTTGAATGAATCTCCCACCACGGAGAAATCATCCATAAAGACTTCCATAATGTCCTCCACCATATCTGTGAAGATGGCTAGCATGCACCGTTGAAAAGTCGTTGGTGCGTTGCAAAGCCCAAAGGGCATTCTCCAAAAGGCAAGATGCCATACGGACAGGTGAAGGATGTCTTATCTCTATTTTCGGGGGCTATTGATATCTGATTGTACCCCAAATATCCGTCCAAGAAACAAAAGTGCGATCTTCCGGCCAGCCTGTCCAACATTTGGTCAATGAAAGGCAAGGGAAACTGGTCCTTTCGGGTGGCGATGTTTAATTTCCGGTAATCCATGCAGATTTGCCGCCCTATGACTGTACGAGTTGAGATCAACTCATTATTGTCATTTTTCACAACAGTCATTCCCCCCTTTTTCGGAACACATTGGACAGGGCTGACCCAATTACTATCAGAGATAGGGAAAATGATTCCCGCATCTAACCATTTGATCACCTCTTTCTTTACAACCTCTTTCATACTAGGGTTGAGCCTTCGCTGATGTTCCCTGGAAGGTCTGTGCCCCTCTTCCAGGAGAATCTTATGCATACAGAAGGCTGGGCTGAGACCCTTTATGTCTGCCATGGTCCAACCAATGGCAGTTTTGTTATCCTGCAGTACCTGTAAGAGCCGTTCTACCTGCACATCTAGCAAACAGGATGATATAATAACAGGCAAGGTTGAATCACGGCCTAAGAATACATACCTGAGGTGATCTGGGAGTGGCTTCAGCTCCAGCTCGGGTGGTTCCTCTATTGATGGCTTTGCTGGAGGAGTGGCCCTTTTTTCCAGCTCAAGGGACTCGAACTGAGGTTCCCTTGACCAAAACCCTCGGCCTTCCAGTGCCATAACCCATTCAGCTAACCCTTCACCATCCATTTCTTCTAAATTCGTCAGACATGCCTCCAATGGATCTTTCACAATTAGGGTCCTATCATCTTCTTATAGGATTACATCCACTGCCTCCACTAGAGAGCAATTAGCATATTCACTGGGTCTCCTCATTGATTGCTGAACATTGAATATGACTTCTTCATCGTTCAATCTCATTTTAAGTTCCCCAGTCTCACAGTCTATCAGTGCTCTCCCAGTGGCTAAAAATGGTCTCCCTAAAATAAGGGGTATCTCCTCATCCACCTGACAATCCAGAATCACAAAGTCTGCAGGGAACACGAACTTCCCCACTTGCACCAGCACATCATCAAGAATACCAGTTGGTCTTTTCACAGTGCGATCAGCCAGCTGTAGCAGCATAGAAGTCGGTCTAGCTCTGCCGATTCCCAGTTTAGTGTACACTGCCACCGGCATCAGATTTATGCTGGCTCCCAAATCACACAACGCCTTTGCAAAGGCATAACTTCCAATTGTGCATGGAATAGTGAAGCTACCTGGATTGGACATCTTTTGAGCCATCGGTTTTGCCACCACTGCGCTGCAGGTCTATGTCAGAGTTATGGTGGATAGATCCTGAAAATCAAACTTCCGTGACATTAGATCTTTCATCATCTTGGCATAACCTACCATCTCCCTCAAGGCATCCATTAGAGGAATATTCAACTGAATTTGACGCAACATCTCCATGAACTTTTTGTATTGGTCTGCCTTCTTTTGTTTGACCAGTCTCTGAGCGAAGGGTGCATGTATCACCCTTTGTGCATTGCTTGCTGGCTTCTCTCTGTTAGGATTTTCTGGCACAAGAGGTGCCACCTGTTCTGCAACTTGCTCGTTCTCCTTTTCTTTGCCTTTTTCCTCCTGGCTCTGCTCAACCACCACTTCAGTAAATTCTGTTGGTTCTTCTACCTCTAATTGAACTAGAGTGGCTGGTGTAGTATTCTTGCTGGCTTGTTCAATCTCCTGCTCTCTATCTAAATCTCTTCCATTCCGGAGACTGACTGCCATCAGCCGATTCGGGTTTTGCTCCTTGGGGTTTATGTTTGTGTCTGCAGGTAAAGTTCCCGGAGGATGATTGTTCAAAGCCATGGACAGCTGACCCAGCTGCATTTCAATATTCTTTATGGCTGAATCATGCACTGCTAATTTTTCCTGTACTTTATTATTTGTCCCAATGAGTTGCTGAAGCACACCCCTGATTTCCACCATGTTGTTATCTTGCTGCTGAGGGGGTGGTTGATAAGCTAATTGCTGCTGATTTTGCTGTGGATAACCCTGTGGTTTCTGATAAGGTACTGGCACTAATTGGTTTTGAGGGTGCATACCCCCAGGCTGCTGCATATTAGGCCTGTACTGCTGATTTTGTTGCGGTCTCCACTGCTGTGCTCCTTGTCTCTGACCCCCATAGTTGTTGACATAATTCATATCTTCCCGTGCCCCTTGATTTTCACCTTCTCCGCTCCATGAACACACATAGGACTGATTAATACACGGAGTACATAGTCCTCCATTCGTTGTATCAACGATATGCACCTGTTTTGTACCCATCTCATCAATCTTCTTTGTCAGTAAGCTCATCTGGGTCAGGAGTGTGGCCATGTTCTCTTCCTGCGAATTATTGGGATCAAGCGGAACTGAATGCACTATGGGTGCCAGTGTTGTACCTCTAGTCATCCACCCCGCATTTTGTGACATCTTATCGAGAAGAATTTTGCACTCGGTGAATGTTTTGCTTAAGAAAGCACCTCCAGCTGAAGCATCCACATTCGCTTTCAAGTTGTCAGCTAGACCCATGTAGAATCTCTGGCCGAGCATCTGGTCTGGAATGCCATGATGAGGACACTTCACTAGCATCCCTTTAAATCTTTCCCAAGTTTCTTGCAAGGACTCAGTGGAATGCTGCTTATACTGCAATATGTCATCGATCTGTTGTGCAGTCTTGTTAGGCGGATAGAACTTGTTCAGGAACTGCTTGACTAATTCCTCCCAAGTGGTAATAGAGTTGATAGGGAGCGAATTTAGCCAAGTTTGAGCTGCCCCGGTTACTGAAAATGGGAACAATAGCAGTTTGATAGCATCCGGAGTTGCATTTGGCTGCCTTTGGGTCATACAAATTGACAGAAAGTTTTTCAAGTGTTGTTGCGGGTCTTCAATGTGTGACCCTGAGAACAGTCCCTTATTCTGCAGCAGATGCAGCATGTTGTTGGTGATCTGGAATGTCTCCGCTTGAATTGCGGGCACAGCTATGGCAGTGGCCAGATTGTCAGCTGTAGGCTGTGCCCAGTCATAAAGTGCAGCTTCGGGCACAAGAGGTGCCACTCCTCTGACATTTAAGTCAGATGGCTCATTCCTGATGTTTCCGTTGACGTTATCTACGTCACCCATGTCAAATTCGAGTTGGTGTGTTTGTTGAGGTTGTTGAAGTCTTTTGTTGGCACGGTTCAATGCCCTGAATGATTTCTCGGGGTCTGAGAGTCCTTCTAGTAGTTCTCCAGTCTTCGAAGAATTTCTAGGCATACACCTGCTTTCCACAAGATTTCAAACGTTAGAATTTCAATGAAAAGATTGGGTATAGAGAAAACTGACTACACTTAGAATTTTTTTTGTACTTCTTTCAATTGTAATTGATAACACCGTTAATTCTCCGGCAACGGCGCCAAATTTGATCATGCTCAACTGAGTCTCGCAAAAGACTACGCGGGCGTTGCAAATATAATCTGAGTATTTATGCCCAGAGTCGAACCACAGAGAATTAACCTATCAATTACTATTGTCCGATTTACTAAATTCACACAATCTGTTTCCCCAAACTTTTTGATTCACAATGGTTGATTTTTCTAACAACTAAAGACTGAAAGTAATTAACAGCTGAAAATTAACTAAACTAGATGTGTAAACAATTGGAATAAGGTCTAAGGCAATGGTTTCCCCAGTTGGTAATTTCTTTGGTTGTATATGTCTTATAACTATGATTTAGTTGTCTCTATCAATCATGAACGCTCCAGCTATCATAAATATTTCTCAAGCAATTATGATAATTTACTAGATGCACTCTCTCAAGCTACGCTAGCTAGATTCACAATACAGTTCACTTAGATTGCACCCGAGGTATCGTTATCTCTAATCCAACCTCTAAACCCTCGGTTATGACTCTCGTCTATACTCCGGGGGTGATGTTGTTCATACAATCACCTAAATATGCACTCTCTCTCAAGTAGATACATAATAAATAGGAACGGATAATTGAGGGCCCTTTCAACTAACCACAATCAAAACATAGATAAACAAATAGAGATTAACAACCAAATCCAACTATATTAATAAAACAAACAAGTCATCCCCAACGGGTTCCACCAAACCCTTAGATTAAGGTATTTAGCTACTCATAACAATGGAGGAATAAACTACTAGAAGATTCATAATCGAAAATTGCAAGAAAAATAAAAGAGAATAAGAATAATGATGTTTTGGGTGATCTCTCACACTTGTTTCTCTTGCCAAAGTACTCTCTAAACAAATCTGCCCTAATATGACCGAATTCCTACTTTTAAAAGGGTTTTACATCAAGTTTTCCCGACTTGACACTTTAGTCCCTGGCTTTTCCGCGTTCTGCCGCGGTCCCACCGCGGTTACGCCAGGACCGGGGCCAAAGAGGTCCTCTGAATCTGCAGCTCTGCTCTGCCGCGGTCCTACCGCGGTTACGGTCTGACCGCGGCAGGCCAAATTTAGCTCTGCTTTTGTCTCTTCACTTGGTGCATTTTGTGGGCATTGTTTGATTGGCCTCTTTTTCTCCGTAATTGATCCCCAAACTTGCTCCATCGACTTCTTTCATTGGATATAGCCTGAAAAGCATGAAAAGCACTAATCAGAGCATTTGGTTATCACTTTTTACCACAAAGCTATACAAAAATGTGGTTCTTTAGGGTCCAATTATAGTTTAATTCACCTATTATCACAGAGCCTCAGGAAGGTTCCTCTAGCCAGCCCCAGGTCCCAGTACAGGCCCAGGCCCCAGTGCAGACATAGGTTATAGCGATCCAGTCACGGGTTCCCTAGCAGTCCGAGTACCCAGGGACCCAGGCTCAGGATCCTATGCAGACGGAGGGCTAATAGGGAGTTTTCTTTACTCTCTATCTTATTTTGAGCTATTTTTGGTTAGTTAGCATTGAGGACAATGCTAGCTTCATTTGAGGGGGTAGCCCTATTTTGATGATATGGTGTTGTAAATATGATACTATTTTCCTTTTATTATGCTTTGATTTTCACTTTTGGTATGTGCATAATTTTACCAGTTTATTTCACTTTTCGTATTTTGCAACTTTGGTCTGTATATAAAGTTACTTTCTGATGTATATATTCACTCTCTCTTATGTATATTCGTCTAAATCCTCTATTGTACATATTCATTTTGCTTTCCGCATTTTCTTTTATAGCTTCTTATTTCATTTTTGTAGCTTCTTATTTTGAGTTTTGCGTTCAATAAGCCTTTGGTTTTCTTAATGCCACAGTTCTCAATAAGCCTTTGGTTTTCTTAATTCCACGGTTCTTTCCAAAGGTGGAATTTGTGTGAACCGGGTGGCTCTTCTCGATGATGGATGGCGTGACAACCTTCTTAAGGGTTTGAGTCTGTTTTCTTTTTGTTTTTGTGTAAATAGTAGCTAGTGAGTAATAGTGCCTCAGGCTAAGCTGCACTTGGGCCTAACACATTTTCCTTTGATCCTATGGTCAAAAATAAATTGGTGTGTATAGGATAGTGATAGTTGTGACCTTGAGACTCTTGTGTTGGCCGACAATCATCAAGTGATTTTTCGGGACTATGTGTGTTGCTCAAATCTTAGCTAAGGTCGTTGTGGGCCCTCGACTCTGTCTCTTTAGGAATCCTATAACTTGTGTGGTGAGAATTTGAATTGCAAGTCCAAGTCCCGTGCCACTGAGTCTAGAACATGCCCTGAATGTTTGTCTAGGCGAAATCCTAAGTGTAGTTTGACTTGAGAAGTGATTATAGGCTCTCCTTGATCCGAATGATATCTTGAAAACATCCATAGCCTACCAATGATAATGTCCCTAGTCAACCCCTTTGAGCCATAGCCCCTTTTCCTTCAAAAACCAAGCCTTTACCCATTTTGAAAAGACCCTCTCTTGGCACCCAATCTTTCCTTAGCACATGGCAAAAGCATAAGTTTGGGGGGAAAGATGAGGAATGCAACAAAGTGGTAAAAGGTACAAAAGCGAAGAAAAGGAAAGGCAAAAAGAAAAAGAAAGAAAATCAAAAAGTCAAAAAGAAAGAACAATATAGAAAAAAATGAAGGGATTCAATAAAAGTAAAGTGATGAAAGGCGTGGAAAGCTTAGAAAGGAGAAAAAGGGTTGAAATGAACAAGAAAGAGTGACAGTGTGTCTCTCTAACCCCTAAGAAAGAAGTAAATGACTTAAAAAGTCAAGAGAATGTGTGCCAAAATAAAGCAAATGAAGTGCTTAAGGGAAGATGGAACCTACTTAGACCAAATATTTCCTACCCTGAACCAAAATCCTTCACTATATCTCCACAAAAGTCCTATATGATCTTGAGTTGAATGAAGCTTACATTAGTGGTGACGCACATAAGGGGAAAGCTTATGGTACTTAGGGCCGGACTTGTGACCTTTCTTTGAGAGAGATGAGTGTGTTTTCCACAATCCTCGTTCTGAGTGCTACAACCTAAAAGTGAGGTTTGCTTGTGGAGAGTTGAGGAGTATGAGTTTGGGTTCCACAATGACCAAAGTAGTAAAAAAAAGTCTCTTTGATGAGTTGAGTCAATCCTTGATGCTTTTGTGTCGCACTAAAACCATGGTGTTTAAAGGGTTGAATGTTGTTAATGATTCATTTGAATTGAGGGCAATTGTTAGTCCCAATTGATGCTAGATGAGGTCACTTTAGGTCAGCTGAATTTTCTTGGTTGTATTCTTAAGGAGGTGGGACTTATTTTGTTTGCTTGAGGACAAGCAAAAGCTTAAGTTTGAGGAGTTGATAACTAGGGATTCTAGTTTATTTTACACTCCTTTTTACTTGAGTTCTGATTTAAAATGCATACAAATAGTCCCAAAGTCTTACATGTTGTATTTGTTTGCAGGGCTTGGTCAAGAAAGTGACAAGAGGTCAAAAATTAGCTCAAAAAGGAGTGAAACCTGCACAATTACCAAGAACAAGTCAAAGCACAGCTACAACAGACCCACCACAGCCGCAATCCATTTAGTGCGGTCCGCGGTGAGGAGATTCAGAGAGGTGCAGATTTTGGAAGCTCAAGCACTACGACCGCTATCCATTTTTTTTGGACCGCAGTAGCCTCACCGCGGCCGCTGTAATGACCCGACCAATCGTTTTGAACTCTAGCTCGTCGTTCAGAAGTTTGAGGCCATGAGCAGCTTCATTTCAGGTATTATGACTTGTACGCATGGTCGGAATTGAGTTACGGGAAGTTCGGAGTTGATTTGGAAAGAGAATTTTTATTTCAGAAGGTTTAAGTTGAAAGAATCGACTAAGATTGGATTTGTGAGTAAACAACCTCGGAATCGGGATTCGAAGGTTCCAACAGGTTCCTATGATGATTTTGGACTTAGGCGTATGTCCGGATCGGGTTTTGGAAGACCTGGAAATGTTTTGGCACCTAATGTGGAAGTTTGCATTTTGGAGGAATTTCATAGGTTTGGGTTGAAGTGCATTTCAGTGTTATCAATGTCCGTTTTGGATTCGAGTCTGGGAATAGCTCCGTATGGTGATTCTGGTGTTGGGAGCACGATCGGAAATGAATTCGGAGGTCCCTGGGTCATTTTGGAGTCATTTGGCTAACGATAGAAATTTGAAGGTTTTTGGGAAGTTTGACCGGAAGCGGACTTTTTGATATCAAGGTCGGATTCCAATTCTGGAAGTTGGAGTAGGTCCGTAATGTCGAATATGACTTGTGTCCAAAATTTGAGGTCAATCGGACGTGATTTGATAGGTTTAAACATCGAAAGTAGAAGTTTGAAATTTTAGAGTTCATTAAGCTTGAATTGGAGTGTGATTCATTGTTTTGGCGTTGTTGGATATGATTTAAGGCCTTGAGCAAGTCCGTAATGTGTTTTGGGACTGGTTGGTGTGATTGGACGGGGTCCCGGGGGCCTCGGGTGGATTCCGGGTGGTTAACGGATCGAATTGGAACTTGGAGGAAGAGCTGAAGTTGCTGGTTGCTGGTGTAACCGCACTTGCGAGACTTGGGCCGCAGGTGCGGAGCCGCAGAAGCAGCCAATGGGGCGCAGATGCGGTAGTGAGGGGTGAAGACTGGGACTGCAGATGCGGTTAGGTCACGGCAGAAGCGGGACTGCACCTGTGGAAAAAGGAGCACAGAAGCGAAAATGGGCTGAGAGCCCCGGACCGCAGAAGCGGCATTTGGTCTGCACCTGCGGGACCGCAGAAGCGATCAAGGGACCGCAGGTGCGAAAGGACTGGAGGCAGTGAGCTCTCTTTAAAAATCGAGTTTTGGTTCATTTCCACCCATTTTCACTTCGGGTTGGACAATTTTGGAGCTTTTGGAAGAGAGATTTTTTTATCCATGTCAAGGTAAGTTGTTCCCACTCATTAGACGTTAAATACATGGGTTTTTTTCGGATTTGAGCATGAAAATTGGTAGAAACTTGGGGTTTGAGGGAAAACCTAGAAAATGGATATTTTGGATTCTGACCACGATTTTGGGTATGAAAGTGAGAGTAAATTATATATTTGAGTTCGTGAGGCTATGGGTAAACTTAATCTTCGAAAAATTTCGGAATCCGGGCACGTGAGCCCGAGGGAAATTTTGTCAACTTTTCGATCGGGTTTAGGAATTGTTATAAATTGGATTGTAATGAGTAATTGAGCATATATTAATGGATTACATAATTATTGGCTAGTTTTGGAGCATTTAGCATTGATTCGAGTCTTCGGAAGGGCGTGGAATGCCGGTTATGGATCTTCGGAGCGAGGTGAGTCTCCTTTCTAACCTTGTAAGAGGGAATTGTCCCCATAGGTGAGTTAATTGGTTATGTGCTCCTATTTGTGGGGGCTACGTATGCACGAGGTGACGAGAGTCCGTGCGTAGCTACTATTATGCTTATGTCCGGGTAGTCTAGGACCCAAGAGCATGCTTATTAGTAATAAATGCAACCTTATTGACAAATTCAAGAATGCTTAAAACATATCGAACGTGTAAATGAATTTCTAAAAGACTAGATATCATTACTTGACCTTTAAAAGAGAAACTTGCCTTTTTCCTGGATAATTACTCCTCGATGAATTATTGATTTGACTGTTGAATGTGTTTATCTATTGCGGAACGGGCCGAACGCCTCGGTAGATTAAATAGATGCATCTATGGTTCGCGCCATTCGACCCTTGGCAGTGCACAGTTTAAATATTGTTGGATCGGGCCGTACGTCGTCGGCATGATTTGCGCATGCTTGTATTGCTTGCCGTGAGATTTATAGGTGTTGATAATTGTTCTCCTTGTCCTATAAATGCTTAAATGATGGAATTAAATCTGGAAATTTCCTATTAATAAAAGAACTGTTTATTTGCCTCATGCTATAGAGTTAAAGACATTTTATGAATATTCTCGACTCCTTGCATTATTGATATATTTTATTTGACCATTAGTAGGTGTCGAAGTTGCCATCTCGTCTCTACTTCTTCGAGATTAGGCGGGATACTTACTGAGTACACGTTGTTTTCATACTCATGCTACACTTGCTGTGCATTTTGTTGCACAGGTACATGTATTTCTAGTGGCCTACTGGGCGTAGCAGCATGGATGATACGGAGACTAGGTGAGCTGTATTTTCTCGAGGCGACCCGCAGCGAGTATAGTCTCTCTCGGCATTGTATTTACTTTTTGTCCAATTTGTGTTCCGGATAGTTATTGTACTTTATTCGATTCCTTAGAAATTGCTCATGCACTTGTGATATCGTGTTCTGGGAAGATTATGGGGTATTCTATAATAACTTCTAAATATTCTTTGTTTATTTGTAAGGATTATCTTTTACTAGCCACATTGAAAGAAAAATCGTAGTTTTCACAATTATTCAATGAAAATTTAATTGAGTGTTTATGGTTGGCTTGCCTGACCGTGATGTCCGGCGCCATCACGACCCTTAGTGGATTTTGGGTCGTGACAACATGGTAACAGAGCACTAGGTTCCTGTAGGTCTCATGAGTCATGAGCAAGTCTAGTAGAGTCTCGCGGATCGGTACGGAGACATCTGTACTTATCTTCGGGAGGCTACAGGGCTGTTAGGAGTACTTCCCTTCTTGATTCCTCATCGTGCGATTTGATTCCTTGAAGCTTATGCCCTTGTTTCCTTCCTACTCAATCTTACGCGACGCGAACAGCTAGTTATAAATCAAGAATTAAAGAATTGTAATGGCACTACGGATGTGGTGCGGGATATTTCTCCTGGCATAGTTGGTTGGGCTATTGTCGTTGCCTTGCGGAAGGATTTTTTCTATCATTTCGGCCCGGTAGTTGTGCTTCTAAAAGATTGGAGGCTATGAACAGGTTTCTATGATGCTCATGATTGATTATCGCACGGCATTGACTGGATGGTAGGATACTTGCCACAGTGTTGGGGCAGTGAATGATTTGAAAGGAAGTCTACTCAGTGCGCGATTCGAAGATCTGATATTTCATTTTCGGCGGAGGAAAAGCAATTGGCCTATAAATGTCTAGATTTGGGGTGATGGAGTAACGAGACTTGGTATTTTCGAGCGTGGTGGAATTTTCATCTGCGATAAAGTGTTGTCATCCTCGATTGTATGTGTTAAGTTCGCCGGTGTTATGGCCTTCTACAATTCGCCTTTGGGGTAAGATATTGTGAAATAGTATTGGAGAAGCGGCTGTCAGATATCGCGGGGTGCGGTGGTTCAGGATTGAATCAGTGTTTCTAATGTTGACGGCTCGAGAAAGATGATCTTCGGAAAGGTTTAAAGTTAGTAGCAATTCGTGGATTCAAGTTCTACGAAGATAGATTTTATTTAAGGCAACAACTGAGCAGCAAAGAATGAGGATGGACATGTGGGGAGTGTCAGGCAGTGGTTAACATTTTTAGAAGGCCATGTATAAGAAGCGAAGGTCGAGTAGTTGATTAAAGTAGTGAGTTCCGCCAAAGTGTGAGAGTGACGGAGTTGCATATGGGTTGTGATAGGATGACAACACCCCTTAAGGAAAGTTTTGAATGATTTGGGGATTTTTGGCGGTCGATGATTGGGTCCACGGATTTAATTTGGAGTATTGGCTATTATGCGGCGGAAGATTGGATATGACGGAAAGGAATTGTTCGATATGAAGAAGAATACAACATAACTTTGAATTGGAGGATATTGTCTCACACCTAGTTGATGTCCACGAGGAGTGGATGGACTTGCGCAGCTGGTGAATGAGCACGGGCTCAGGTGGGTTATCTCTAGTGAGCAGGTCGGCAGTCGCATGGTCGGCGAAGCTTCTGCGAAGAATTATTGGTTATACAGCAAAGAGATTGATCATGCGAATGTGCTTGATGATTTAGAGTATAAACAAAAGGGTTTTACGAAAAGATTTCGAAGAGCTGGCGGGTTGGTTGTGCTAGATCATGTCAACAACGAAGAAAGAATCTTGTTGGATCCCGGAGTTGCGTAATGGTGGCTTCAAGCTAAGTGGGAGAGTCCCACCGTCTACGATTGGGTTGTATGATCATCTTCTTGTGAAGTTCGGGTTATCGGTGTATCGGTAAGTTGTCTCGGCTAAGGAAAGAGAATATCAGTAGTAATTTGAGCAAATGAATTGAAGAAGGTGTTCTATAATTGGCATCATCGATTCATGCTCAAGCTTTGGAAGGGCTCGGGAATTATTCTTCGCATAGAAGTGAGTTACAAGGAAAGTGATTCTGTCAGGTGCTTCGTCGAAAGGGTATTCATGTGCTAGAAGATTCATGGAGTTAATTATATTCGGGGCCAAGTCAGAGCGGGTGGCTCTTAACAACGGTCCTAGTGGATTCAAAGGGGTAAGGTGTGGTGCCTAATGATTTCGAGCCTATAGGCACGGTTAAGAATCAAGTTTTGTAGTAGCTTATGAGGAGAGGCTAGAATGTTCTATGATGTTTGACTTGCAGTGTAGCATTTGGGAGGTATGAAATGGTTCATGGAATTTGAGACAGCATGGTCTCGTGATTCAAGGTCACTCGGGATGAGTGCGGATGGAGTGTGTCATGTGTTGAATGGAGTTATTAGTATTTCTAAGGCAATCAAGGATAAACTGGAAGAAGGTAGATTGGTTATCCATAGTTGATTTGGCATATTAGTGGTAGTGATCAGTTCCTTCAGCGTGACCAAGTTATGCAAGTGATTTGGGACGGTACGTGCTAGGCTTGTCGGCCGCTGTGATTGATGTTATCCAGAAGTATTCTACTGTTATGGCCTGTTATGTGTTAGCGGATCCCGGAGGGACTATGGTGGCTTAGACCACTGCTTAGGGATTTGCATATTCTACGGTTATGAGAATTCTCCTATGTGTTGCTATGGTTCTCTTGAAGTGAGATAACTGAAAAGTTTTTATATTATGAAGTGTTAATCTATTAGTGGTCCCGGAGTTATGATGAAAATCGTGTTCTATCGTATATTGGCATGGTAGGTGAAGTGAGTGGTATGGAATTTGAAGTGAGGATCAAGGTTGCAGTTTGGTGTTGACAGGGATGTCACGAGCTCGGATGAGCAGGAAGGGCGATGTTTAAAGTAAGTTGGTATCGTCTTTAGCGTCACCTTGGATCGGTGTTTGTGAGAGAGGCTTGCACCCTGGTTATGGATTCTTGATCGCTTTTCAAGCGTTAGTGCGACCGGTGGTATGGATGTGCAAACTTGTTTTCTGTTACGGAAGATCGTGGGAGCGAGCCCCACGGGAGGATTGTATAAGTGTGGCATGTAGTTACTCGATTGATTGGAGAATGAAACCAAGTATGGAGATTGTGGTGATATGGTCAATTTGAGGATTTATGTCTGGAAGGCACTCGGTTTATTGGGTTATGGACTGTGGAGGATTACTCCGATTATGATGGTTGTTCTTGTGAGTTATGGGAAAAAGGGGTTGTTATGGACCCAGAAAAGATTATTGGCCTAGTTCGGTATGATCAGAAACGGCCTGAGGACTGTGAATGGATTTAAATATGAATATGGGCTCTATATCCGGCCGAATGTGTTTATTTCAGCATAGCTCTCCTTATAGAGGGGTATTCGGACGTTGGGTGTCATTTCGTCATAGGCTATTTCATGTAATGCTATATTGTGCCGTGTGAGTTGCGAAACGGCTTGGTAAATTTCTTATGTGTTTGAGGTTCCGCGTAGCGATGGTGTTATGTAAGCAGGATGGTTCTTTAGTTTCAGAACATATATCGCACCTCAGTTGTGATTGAGATTGTTAGCTTATGGCGCTATAAGTCCCCTCAGGGACGGTATTATGCACTTAGCGTGCTTGTGACCGATATTCGGTGTCTTGTTGTAATGAGCAATTTAGCTCGATGTGTATCTTCTTATGTGAGTTTTATGTGCGGATCGGGTTGCATGCCGCAATAGTATGATGATAATTACAGTCCCTTATATTCTATTCTGTGTACTTTGTTTCCATTTTCGGAGGTGAGTTCATATTAGCTGCGTGAGTGGAGTAGTCCCTTTCAGAACTCGTCCTTCTTATGTATCGCTTCGAGTTGGTAGCCTACTGGCACATTGTGGCGCCATATGAGACTTTTGGTCATGTCTGGGATGGCTTGTTGCCTGAGCGGTTCGTACTGAGTAAGATAAGATTATTGGATCTAAGATCAGTGCAATCGGATTGTCTGAAGTATATTAAGGAGCAAAGACCACTATTTGGTTCAGAATAAGGTAAGGATTCTTGTCAGGAGTATAGGCTCAAGGTTTTTCGGCTCGGCAGTTGGTTATGAATTCTTCACATCTCTTCCGTCGTTGCGGTATTGTGAGAGTTGGAACAAGACTTAAATGTATCATGAGGTGCATTGTGAGCATCGAATTGGGGGAGAGTCGGCTAGTATGGTCAAGGAACGTTATTATGGTCCTGTGAATGACGTGGTGCTTAGTGTGAATGCGGAAAAGGTATGTAATCTTGTATCGGTGCATCATGCGGTGATTGATACGGTGTTCATATGTTGAAAGCAGGTCTGGCTGAGAATTTTGGATGTTGAAACTGAGCTCTAAGGCTCATTTGTTGAATAAAAAGAGAATATCTTCGAATGTGATCGAGCTAGTGTGATCAACTGAGTTGTGGTAGCACGGGTAGGTGCACAAGGTGTTTAACTGTGATTTCGGACAACTCCAGCGCAGTTCTTAGCACGTTCGAGGACGAACGTATGTTTAAGTGGGAGAGAATGTAACGACCCGACCGGTTGTTTTGAACTCTAGCTCGTCGTTCAGCAGTATGAGGTCATGAGAAGCTTCATTTCAGGTATTATGACTTGTACGCATGGTCAGAATTGAGTTCCAGGAAGTTCGGAGTTGATTTGGAAAGATAATTTTCATTTCGGAAGCTTTAAGTTGAAAGAATCGACTAAGATTGGATTTGTGAGTAAACGACCTCGGAATCAGGATTCGAAGGTTCCAGCAAGTTCGTATGATGACTTCGGACTTGGGCGTATGTTCGCATCGGGTTTTGGAAGACCCGGAATCGTTTTGGCACCTAATGTGAAAGTTAGCATTTTGGAGGAATTTCATATGTTTGGGTTGAAGTGCATTTCAGTGTTATCAATGTCCGTTTGGGATTCCGAGTTTGGGAATAGCTCCGTATGGTGATTCTGGTGTTGGGAGCACGATCGAAAGTGAATTCGGAGGTCCGTGGGTCATTTTGGAGACATTTGGTCAAAGATAAAAATTTGAAGGTTTTTGAGAAGTTTGACCGGAAGCGAACTTTTTGATATCGGGGTCGGATTCTGATTCCGGAAGTTGGAGTAGGTCCGTAATGTCGAATATGACTTGTGTGCAAAATTTGAGGTCAATCGGACGTGATTTGATAGGTTTAAACAACGAAAGTAGAAGTTTGAAATTTTAGAGTTCATTAAGCATGAATTGGAGTGTGATTCATGGTTTTGGCATTGTTGGATATGATTTGAGGCCTCGAGCAAGTCCGTAATGTCTTTTGGGACTGGTTGGTGTGATTCGATGGGGTCCCGGGGGCCTCGGGTGGATTCCGGGTGGTTAATGGATCGAATTGGAACTTGGAGGAAGAGCTGAAGTTGCTGGTTGCTGGTGTAACCGCACCTGCGAGACTTGGGCCGCAAGTGCGGAGCCGCAGAAGGGGCCAATGGGGCGCAGATGCGGTAGTGAGGGGTGAAGACTGGGACCGCAGATGCGGTCAGGTCACCGCAGAAGCGGGACCGCACCTGCGGAAAAAGGAGTAGAAGCGGAAATGGGCTGAGAGCCCCAGACCGCAGAAGCGGCATTTGGTCCGCACCTGCGGGACCGCAGAAGCGGTTAAGGGACCGCAGGTGCGAAAGGACTGGAGGCAGTGAGCTCTCTTTAAAAATCGAGTTTTGGTTCATTTTCACCCATTTTCACTTTGGGTTGGACGATTTTGGAGCTTTTGGAAGAGAGATTTTCTTCATCCATGTCAAGGTAAGTTGTTCCCACTCATTAGACGTTAAATACATGGTTTTGTTTCGGATTTGAGCATGAAAATTGGTAGAAACTTGGGGTTTGAGGGAAAACCTAGAAAATGGATATTTTGGATTCTGACCACGATTTTGGGTATGAAAGTGAGAGTAAATTATATATTTGAGTTCGTGAGGCTATGGGTAAACTTAATCTTCGAAAAATTTCGGAATCCGGGCACGTGAGCCCGAGGGCAATTTTGTCAACTTTTCGATCGGGGTTAGCAATTGTTATAAATTGGATTGTAATGAGTAATTGAGCATATATTAATGGATTTGCATAATTCTTGGCTAGTTTTGGAGCATTTAGCATCGATTCGAGTCTTCGAAAGGGCGTGGAATGCCGGTTATGGATCTCCGGAGCGAGGTGAGTCTCCTTTCTAACCTTGTAAGAGGGAATTATCCCCATAGGTGAGTTAATTAGTTATGTGCTCCTTATTGTGGGGGCTACGTACGCACGAGGTGACGAGAGTCCGTGCGTAGCTACTATTATGCTTATGTACGGGTAGTCTAGGACCCAAGAGCATGCTTTTTTGTAATAAATGCAACCTTATTGACAAATTCAAAAATGCTTAAAACATATCGAACGTGTAAATGAATTTCTAAAAGACTAGATATCATTACTTGACCTTTAAAAGAGAAACTTGCTTTTTTCCTGGATAATTGCTCCTCGATGAATTATTGATTTGACTGTTGAATGTGTTTAGCTATTGCGGAAAGGGCCGAACGCCTCGGTAGATTAAATAGATGCATCTATGGTTCGCGCCATTCGACCCCTGGCACTGCACAGTTTAAATATTATTGGATCGGGCCGTACGTCCTCGGCATGATTTGCGCATGCTTGTATTGCTTGCCGTGAGATTTATAGGTGTTGATAATTGTTCTCCCTGTCCTGAGATAAATGCTTAAATGATGGAATTGAATCTGGAAATTTCCTATTAATAAAAGAACTATTTATTTGCCTCATGCTATAGAGTTAAAGACATTTTATGAATATTCTCGACTCCTTACATTATTGATATATTATTATTGGACCATTAGTAGGTGTCGAAGTTGCCATCTCGTCTCTACTTCTTCGAGATTAGGCGGGATACTTACTGAGTACACGTTGTTTTCGTACTCATGCTACACTTGCTGTGCATTTTGTTGCACAGGTACATGTATTTCTAGTGGCCTACTGGGCGTAGCAGCATGGATGATACGGAGACTAGGTGAGCTGTATTTTCTCGAGGCGACCTGCAGCGAGTATAGTCTCTCTCAACATTGTATTTACTTTCTGTCCAATTTGTGTTCCGGACAGTTATTGTACTTTATTTGATTCCTTAGAAATTGCTCATGTACTTATGACACCAGGTTCTGGGATGATTATGGGGTATTCCGTAATAACTTCTAAATATTCTTTGTTTATTTGTAAGGATTATCTTTTACTAGCCACATTGAAAGAAAAATCGTAGTTTTCCAATTATTCAATGAGAATTTAATTGAGTGTTTATGGTTGGCTTGCCTGACCGCGATGTCCGGCGCCATCACGACCCTTAGTGGATTTTGGATCGTGATAGCCGCAATCCATTTTATGCGGTCCGCGGAGAAGAGATTCAGAGAGTTGAGAATTTGGAACTTGGAAGCCACTGCGTCCGCAATCCATTTTGTGCGGACTGCAGGGAAGCCACCGCGGCCGCGGTGCATTTTCCGCGGTCCGCGGTGGCCAGATTCAGAGACTCAAAAGTAAAGCTAAAAAGCCCTACCGCGGCCGCGGTGCATTTTTCGCGGTCCGCGATACCTCCGCGGGGGTATTTTTGTCCAGAAAATTCGGCCTTGTATAAATAGTTCTTTTTCAGATTTTTATGGTATCTAACTTTTAGCTGAGCATGTGAACGGCTGTTTTTGACTATTTTGAGTAATTTTATAGTGGGTTTGTCATTGAATCTTCAATTATTAGCTTGTAAACATATTATATGGGTTATTCTTCATCTAATTATCTGTTTTCTTCGATTATTATGAGTAGCTAGACCCATTAGCTAGGGTTGTGGCTAAACCTTAGTGTGGGAATTTGATGGGTCTTGTGTTTTAAGGCTTAGATGTTTATGGATGGTTGATATTTGGACTGATTTGTGTTTTCTATGTTGAATTAGTGGTTGCAAACACTAATTCGTGCCTATTTGACTTGAGCTCTTCTTGAGAAAGAGAGCTTGAGTCTAGGTAATCAGTCCAACAAGGAATTGGGGCGTACTCAAGAGATTGATAGCCCCAATTAAAGAGTTAAATCTAGAGATAGTAATACCCGACTTGAGCCTACATTGCTTGTATAATTTCGACATCCAATTGGTCTTGAGAAAGTCAATTAGGGCAAAGTCACTCAAGCTACTGAGAGGTATAGAGTGAGTAGTGTCGTGCATTGGCTCTATCGCGATCCCAAACATAACAACTTTGCCTTAGATTTTAGAACCCGTCAAGTATTCACCTAGGGGAAAGTTACTTCCCTAGTGCCTCGTTACCTATTTAGAAAACCCTCCAAGCAATTATTCTTAGTTTAATTTAGCATCTCATTAGTATAAAAGTAGAAGTAATCAAAAGAACAATTACGATTGGAAGCGTAATTAAGAGCATTACGCATTGCTAGTTTAGATAGGAATCCAATTCCCAAACCTAGCTCCCTGTGGATTCGATCCCGACCTTTTCGGGTAAAAGCTGCATCGACCGCTCTCGCCGCTCTATAGTGGTGCAGGGTTGGCTACGATTAGCAACAGGACCTCTGAAAGAAAAGTTGTGTAGTTGGTAATATGGTGATAGGTCGGGAGGATTTTATGCATTATTCCTGAAATATCAACACAAATATTTTAAATATTTATATTTTTATATTATATGTAATAAGAATTTAAATTTCCTTCTCTTTCATTTGCAACATGAAATTTGAATTCGAGTTTTAAATTTATTCAATTCCTATATTTTATTTAATATTTATTTTTTTGCTTGAAATTTTTTCATTATCTGATATTTTTTTTACTCATCGGTTGAGATTTTAGTTACGTGGTATTTTTCATTGTATGTATTACTTTTCTCATCTCAAATATAAATAAGACTTATCCTTCTCTATTTTTACAACCTATTTTTTTTATTTCTTCCTGCTTTTCGTTTATTGTTTATCATTATTGCATTATTCATACTTAGAATTGTTACATTGTGATGTAATCTTTAAGTATCCTTTAGTTAATTTATTTCATTTAAAGATCCAATCAAAGCTTAGATATCCTCACTCTATTTATAGATAGAAACATATTTTTCTCTAGGCACCCTCGCTCTATTTATAGAAGAAAACATATTTTCTTACTCCTGAAATTTAATTGATAACTATTCTTAAATAGTAAATTTATCAATAATACTTTTAAGTATTCTTTAGTTACTTTATTTCATTTTAAGATAAAATTAAAGCATAGATATCCTCACTCTATTTATATCCGCCTTTTTGTATATTTTAATTGTAATATTTTAATATTATTAAGAGTAATATATATTTTCTTAGTCCTGAAACTTTAATTTATTCATTTTAATTTCTTGCTCAAATTAGGTATTGTTTAAATTTATCAATAATATTTTTGAATATTATTTAGATTCGCTCACATTACCATTGAGCCGGGGGTGTATCGGAAATAACTTCTCTACCTCACATAATATAGGAATAAGGTGTACGTATACCTTGTCCTCCCCAAACCTCATTTGTGGGATCGCACTGTGTATATTATTATTGTTGTTGTACATTACCTCTATTCTCCTACTTATATATATATATATATATATATATATATATATATATATATATATATATATATATATATATATACACACATACTAGTAGGGTTAGCCCGGGCTTTGCCCGGGTCCAACACTGACAATGTTGTACTTTTTATTATATATTATGCTACCTTGTCAAGGTAAGGGTAAGAGTGAGTGAATGGGTTTTCATTTAACTGTTGGTAGTAAATTTTTATTTTTGAGAGTAAATTTGTTAGTACTAAGCTAAGGTTGGATATTATTTTGTATGGGTATGTGGCGTTGGCTTAGAGTTCTGATGAAAAGGCTTAGTTTGCTTAGCTAATAGTAAATAGTTCATGAAAGCCTGCGTAGTTATTTATACAAAATATGGAGGATTGTACTGTAGTAAATAACACCACCAAAATCTGTTGGTAAGAGTCGGTTTGCCTAACTATTTATACAAAATGTGAGACATTGTACTGCAGTAAATGGTTCATGAAAATCTACGTACTTATTTACACAAAATGTGGAAGACTGTACTGCAGTAAACAACACCATCAAAATGTGCCTTCAATGCAAGTATTACAACCGCGGTAGGCTATCGGGAAAAAATTTGAGCGACCTTTGTTGCACTTCAAATCTGATAAGGCATCTACATGAACAACAAAGTGAGAGTTAAGCGTAAAGTAGTAGTTGAGAATATGTAATTTGGACCAAGAATTGATAAGACGTTGAACATAGATTTTGTTTTGAATTGTAAAAGAATTCCAAAAATTCTACTGGAGTGTGAGAACCATAGGCAGCTGAAGACGATAAACATTACAGAGACATTTCGCTAATAGGAAAACG
>NW_017671224.1:223881-229814 GCF_001879085.1 Nicotiana attenuata
CAAATCTCTAGCAAATCATAAATGATCATATTGGCAATTTAAAACAAGAAATATTCCCCAATTAGACATGATGTGGGTTCTAAACTACCCGAACAATCATCATTATAGTAGCTACGCAAGGACTCTCGTCACCTAGTACGTACGTAGCCCCCGCACTTAACAACAATTACTCATTTATAATCCTATGGGGACAATTCCCTCTTACAAGGTTAGAAAGGAGACTCACCTCGCTCCAAAGTGCACTTCCAATGTCCAAGAACGATCCCAAGTCCTTAATTCGAAGCCGAACAATCCCAAACTAATCAAACGAAGTAAGAACTAGTAAATAAAGGCTTACAAGGTCGAACTCTAACTATTTAGGCAATTTTCTAACCATTAACACAAGTTTCCTAAATTCCGACCCCGGGCCCACGTGCCCGGATTCCGAGATTTTTCGAAGGAAGTTGTTCTCTATCACCTACGGATCACAAATATATGATTTCTAGTTCATTACATGGCAAATTTTATGATAAATTCTTAGTTTTATTAAAACCCTAGGTCTAGCTGAAATCCTTGATTTTTACTAAATTTTTGGTGTTTAATCTACCTAATATACATGTATTTAAGCTAAGGATGAAGGGAAATTACTTACCTTACCAAGTTATGTGGAAACCCTCTCTTGGAAGAACCCAAATCGCCTAAGTGTAGAGTGAAAAATGAGAGAAATGAGTTTGAGTTCGTATTAAATGAACCCTTCTGCCCCCAGTTATTTTCGCATCTGCAGAAGTATTTCCGCTTCTGCGGAATTTGGCCGCTTCTGCGGCTTTTGGGATTTGGGGCTCGACCGCTTCTGCGGTCTGGGGGCCGCATAGGCGGAACCGCTTCTGCGGTCCCTGGGCCGCTTTTGCGGTTTCCCCTGGCCTGCCCCTTCTCCGCTTCTGCGATCTAATGACCGCATCTGCGGTCCCGCTTCTGCGGTCCAAGAACCGCAGATGCGGTTATGACAGAAGCAGCAAGCTTCAGTCATTTTCCAAATTCTAACTTCACTCGAGCCTCGCTCGTTTGACGCTCGGGGCTCCCGTGCCCCGCCCGAACATACCGACAAGTCTGAAATCACGAGGCGGACCTACTCGAACCCTCAAAACACTCAAAACAACGCTAAATCGAGGAATCAACCCCAAAACCAAATGAATCAAATCATTGAACTTCAAGTTCTTAATTCTCCTCCAACGGGTCAAAACGCCCTTAAACTACTCGGATTGACACCAAATTTTACGGGTAAGTCTTAACTAATATTTCGGACTTGTACCAAGTTTCAGAATCGAAATCCGAACCCGATACCTAGGAAAACAATGATTTCTTAGTTTATTTAAACCTTTGAAACTTTAACTTAACAATTTCACATAAAAATTCATTACTCGGGCTAGGGACCTCGGAATTTGATTCCGGGCATACGCCCAAGTCCCATATTTTCCCACGGACCCTAAGAAATTGTCAAATCACGATTCCGGATCCGTTTCCCCAAAATGTTGACCGAAGTCAAACTAGGCCTTTTTAAAGAAACTTAAAGAAGCAACTAGACTTATTCTTGCTCAAAACACTTCTAAATTCCGAACCACCCATCCCCGCAAGTCATAAATTAGCTAAAGCAAGTGTGGGAAGTCTTATTTAAGGGAACGAGGTTCAAAAATGCAAAACGACCGGTCGGGTCGTTACATTCTCCGCCTCTTAAACAAACGTTCGTCCTCGAACGGACATAGAAAAGTACCTGGACTGCTGAATAAGTGGGGATATCTGCTCCGCATGTCCTCCTCGGACTCCCAGGTCGCCTCCTCGATCGGTTGGCCCCTCCACTGGTCTCTTACTGCAGAAATCCTCTTGGACCTCAACTGGCGATCCTGTCTATCAACAATGGCAATTGGCTCCTCGTCGTAGCCTAAGCTCTCATCTAACTGAATGGTACTGAAATCCAACACGTGTGAATGGTCGGCAGGATACTTCCGAAGCATCAATACATGGAAGACTGGATGAACTCCCGATAAACTGGGAGGTAAAGCAAGCTCATAGGCAACCTCTCCAACTCGCCTCAACACCTCAAAGGGGCCAATAAACCTTGGGCTTAGCTTGCCCTTCTTCCCAAACCTCATAATGCCCTTCATTGGCGAGACTTTCAAGAGAACCTTCTCGCCAATCGTGAATGATACATCACGTGCCTTCTGATCCGCGTAACTCTTCTGCCTGGACTGAGCTGTGCGGAGCCTCTCCTGAATCAACTTTACCTTATCCAAGGCATCCTGTACCAAATCTGTGCCAAGTAACTTAGCCTCACTGGGCTCAAACTACCCAATAGGAGAACGACAACGCCGACCATATAATGCCTCATACGGGGCCATCTCTATGCTGGACTGATAGCTATTATTGTATGCAAACTCCGCTAAGGGCAAGAACTGATCCCACTGCCCTCCAAAGTTGATCACACATGCTCTAAGAATATCCTCTAAAATCTGAACAGTCCGCTCCGACTGCCCGTCGGTCTGAGGATGGAATGCCGTGCTGAGCTCTACGCGAGTCCCCACCTCACTCTGAACAGCTCTCCAGAAATGGGAAGTGAACTGAGGGCCTCTGTGGGGAGTATCATGAGTGCATGGCGAGACAACTCAGAGAACCTCGCTTCATAGTCGGTCACTAACATATGACCCTGCTCCAGATACTCAAACTGATGACGCAGATCTTCCCTCTCAGAGGGTGGAATGTACCGATCAAGGAACAACTGAGTGAACTGACCCCAAGTGAGGGGAGGAGCACTTGCTGTCCTGCTAAGTAAATAGGACTGCCACCATCTACGGGCCCTGCCCTCCAGCTGAAAAGTAGTGAAGTCGACTCCATGTGACTCCAAGATCCTCATGTTGTGCAGTCTATCCCTGCACCTGTCAATGAAATCCTGGGCATCCTCATGACGCTCGCCCCCGAAGACTGGAGGGTGCAACCTGGTCCATCTGTCTAATAACTTCTGCGGATCGCCGTCCACAGCTGGCCTGGGCTGGGGTGCCGCTGTAGCAACTGGCTGGACCCCCTCTGCGGGTAGTGCACACGGAGTATGATAAACTGCGGCTGCATGACCTGGAGCCTGTGCGGTAGGGGTCTGTGCTCCCCCTCCTGCCTGTGAGGTAGCTAGATCTGCTGGAAATAAACCAGCCTGAGTCATAGTGTCCATGAACCGAAGCATACGGCCCCTGACCTACTGAAATCCCGGCGCAGTCATGAAATCCACCGGAGTAGGCACAGCTGCGGGCGCCTCGCCCTGCTCCTCAATAATGGGATCCCTCGCAGAGTCTGTTGGTGGTGCATCTGGAATAGCTCTGGGATGCCCTCGTCCCCTACCACGGGCCGGTGCCCTCCCCCGGCCTCTACCTCGGCCTCTAGCAACGGGGGGAGCAGCTCCTCCCGGGTTCGGAACGTGGGCGGTACGAGTCCTCACCATCTGTGAGAGAATAGAAGAGGAAACTTAGTACACTGACCACTACACGATGGAGAATGAATAAAGAGTAGTCTTTCCTAACACCCTATAGCCCCTCGAAGATAAATACAGACGTCTTCGTACCGATCTACAAGACTCTATCAGGTTTGCCCGTAACTTGTGAGACCTACGTGAACCTAGTGCTCTGATACCATATTGTCACGACCCATTTTCCATAATAGGTCATGATGGCGCCTAACACCGTTGTCAGGCCAGCCGATGCGGAATGTGATTAAGTTCTCATTTTACTTTAGCCAAAGACAGTTATACTAGATTTTCGAATTTAAAGATAAGACCAGTAAAGATCAATAAGTGCTAAAATAGCGATACAACCCCAAAATAAATGTCTACTACTGAGTGTGCCAGAACCTGGTGTCACAAGCTACGGGCGACTAGTAGAATATACACAAAAGAATAATACACTATCCTACTGTCTGAATCAGGATAGACAGAAGCAAAAAGTACAAGAAAGGACTTCTTCGGCTGCGGATCGGCATGAAAGAGAAGCAGCTCACTGTAGAAGTCCCCAAGCGTGCTCACTGATGCGCACCAGGATGATGTCCAGATCCACCTGCCTCAAATCCTGTACATTTACGTACAGAAGCGTAGTATGAGTACATAAACCACATGTACTCAGTAAGTATCCCGTCTAATCTCGAAGAAGTAGAGACGAGAGGTCGACTTGATACTTACTAAGGTCAAGATAATATAATAATAAAGTGAGATATACAGCATGAAGAATTTCTAATAACACAAGTTTAAGAGAAGAGTCATATTCATGTTCTTGACATAATTAAACTACCAGTTTTCCCTTTTTCATATTAAACAAGTGATCATGTCATATCTAAATGTAAGCATATGAATCATACACAATCATGCCGAGGTCGACGGCCCGCTCCAATAGAAAATAAATTGTGCACTGCCGAGGGTCGAGCGGCACGAACCATAGATGCATCTATTCTCACCGAGGAGGTAGGCCCGGTCCATAATCATCAAGAAAATATTAGGAAAGCACATAAGGCTCAATTACATACAAGGGAATTCCTACCAAGACTCAACAAACTCATCAGTTCACTTTTCATTTCCTCAAGTCTCTAGCAAATCATAAATGATCATATTAGCAATTTAAAACAAGAAATATTCCCCAATTAGACATGACGTGGGTCCTAAACTACCCGAACAATTATCATTATAGTAGCTACGCACGGACTCTCGTCACCTAGTACGTACGTAGCCCCCGCATTTAACAACAATTACTCATTTATAATCCTATGGGGACAATTCCCTCTTACAAGGTTAGAAAGGAGACTCACCTCGCTCCAAAGTGCACTTCCAATGTCCAAGAACGAGCCCAAGTCCTTAATTCGAAGCCGAACAATCCCAAACTAATCAAATGAAGTAAGAACTAGTAAATAAAGGCTTACAAGGTCGAACTCTAACTATTTAGGCAATTTTCTAACCATTAACACAAGTTTCCTAAATTCCGACCCCGGGCCCACGTGCCCGGATTCCGAGATTTTTCGAAGGAAGTTGTTCTCTATCACCTAAGGATCACAAATATATGATTTCTAGTTCATTACATGGCAAATTTTATGATAAATTCTTAGTTTTATTAAAACCCTAGGTCTAGCTCAAATCCTTGATTTTTACTAAATTTTTGGTGTTTAATCTACCTAATATACATGTATTTAAGCTAAGGATGAAGGGAAATTACTTACCTTACCAAGTTATGTGGAAACCCTCTCTTGGAAGAACCCAAATCGCCTAATTGTAGAGTGAAAAATGAGAGAAATGAGTTTGAGTTCGTATTAAATGAACCCTTTTGCCCCCAGTTATTGTCGCATGTGCGGAAATATTTCCGCTTCTGCAGAATTTTGGCCGCTTATGCGGCTTTTGGGATTTGGGGCTCGACCGCTTCTGCGGTCTGGGGGCCCCATAGGCGGAACCGCTTCTGCGGTCCCTGGGCCGCTTTTGCGGTTTCCCCTGGCCTGCCCCTTCTCCGCTTCTGCGATCTAATGACCGCATCTGCGGTCCTGCTTCTGCGGTCCAAGAACCGCAGATGCGGTTATGACAGAAGCAGCAAGCTTCAGTCATTTTCCAAATTCTAACTTCACTCTAGCCTCGCTCGTTTGACGCTCGGGGCTCCCGTGCCCCGCCCGAACATACCGACAAGTCTGAAATCACGAGGCGGACCTACTTGAACCCTCGAAACACTCAAAACAACGCTAAATCGAGGAATCAACCCCAAAACCAAATGAATCAAATCATTGAACTTCAAGTTCTTAAATTCTCCTCCAACGGGTCAAAACGCCCTTAAACTACTCGGATTGACACCAAATTTTACGGGTAAGTCTTAATTGATATTTCGGACTTGTACCAAGTTTCGGAATCAAAATCCGAACCCGATACCTAGGAAAACAATGATTTCTTAGTTATT
>NW_017671224.1:233488-256420 GCF_001879085.1 Nicotiana attenuata
TTCTAACCATTAACACAAGTTTCCTAAATTCCGACCCCGGCTCACGTGCCCGGATTCCGAGATTTTTCGAAGAAGTTGTTCTCCATCACCTAAGGATCACAAATATATGATTTCTAGTTCATTACATGGCAAATTTTTATGATAAATTCTTAGTTTTATTAAAACCCTAGGTCTAGCTCAAATTCTTGATTTTTACTAAATTTTTGGTGTTTAATCTACCTAATATACATGTATTTAAGCTAAGGATGAAGGGAAATTACTTACTTTACCAAGTTATGTGGAAACCCTCTCTTGGAAGAACCCAAATCGCCTAAGTGTAGAGTGAAAAATGAGAGAAATGAGTTTGAGTTCGTGTTAAATGAACCCTTCTGCCCCCAGTTATTTTCGCATCTGCGGAAGTATTTCCGCTTCTGCGGCTTTTGGGATTTGGGGCTCGACCGCTTCTGCGGTCTGGGGGACGCATAGGCGGAACCGCTTCTGCGGTCCCTGGGCCGCTTTTGCGGTTTCCCCTGGCCTGCCCCTTCTCCGCTTCTGCGATCTAATGACCGCAGTCCGCTTCTGCGGTCCAAGAACCGCAGATGCGGTTATGACAGAAGCAGCAAGCTTCAGTCATTTTCCAAATTCTAACTTCACTCGAGCCTCGCTCGTTTGACGCTCGGGGCTCCCGTGCCCCGCCCGAACATACCGACAAGTCTGAAATCACGAGGCGGACCTACTCGAACCCTCGAAACACTCAAAACAATGCTAAATCGAGGAATCAACCCCAAAACCAAATGAATCAAATCATTGAACTTCAAGTTCTTAATTCTCCTCCAACGGGTCAAAACGCCCTTAAACTACTCGGATTGACACCAAATTTTACGGGTAAGTCTTAACTGATATTTTGGACTTGTACCAAGTTTCGGAATCGAAATACGAACCCGATACCTAGGAAAACAATGATTTCTTAGTTTATTTAAACCTTTGAAACTTTAACTTAACAATTTCACATAAAAATTCATTACTCGGGCTAGCGACCTCGGAATTCGATTCCGGGCATACGCCCAAGTCCCATATTTTTCCACGGACCCTCAGAAATTGTCAAATCACGATTCCGGGTTCGTTTCCCCAAAATGTTGACCGAAGTCAAACTTGGCCTTTTTAAAGAAACTTAAAAAAGCAACTAGACTTATTCTTGCTCAAAACTCTTCTAAATTCCAAATCACCCGTCCCCGCAAGTCATAAATTAGCTAAAGCAAGTGCGGGAAGTCTTATTTAAGGGAACGGGGTTCGAAAATGCAAAACGACCGGTCGGGTCGTTACAAGCTTGCCACTTGGCTTAACCACAATGCCAATTATATATGGCAACTTTATATATATATATATATATAGTTGGAGCACTCCGAGAGTCGGCGGGATTTTGGGTACTGTAGGCGGATTACGGTAGAGGAGGTGGAAGGAGCGATGCGTAAGATGTGCAGGGGCAGAGTTGTAGGCGGATTACGGTAGAGGAGGTGGAAGGAGCGATGCGTAAGATGTGCAGGGGCAGGTTTGGAGTGGCTCACTAGGCTGTTTAATGTTATTTTTAAGGCAAAGAAGATACCCGAAGAATGGAGGTGGAGTACAATGGTTCCGCTTTACAAGAACAAGGGTGATATCCAAAATTACAACAATTATAGAGGTATCAAGTTATTGAGTCACACTATGAAGGTTTGGGAGAGAGTAGTGGAGGCCAGGGTGAGGAGGTGCGTGTCTATTTCCGAGAATCAGTTTGGATTCATGCCGGAGCGTTCGACTACGGAAGCGATTCATCTGGTAAGGAGATTGGTGGAGCAGTACAGGGAAAGGAAGAAGGATTTACATATGGTGTTGTCACGACCCGGATTTCCCACCCTCGGGGGTCGTGATGGCGCCTGGGGGTGTCAATGGATATTCGAAAACCGACTAAACCGACCGAACCGTACCGTAACGAACCGATTTTTAGGTTTCTTTTAAAGAAACCGTAGGTTTTTATATAAATCTATAACCGCACCGATAATTAGGGTAGGTTTTTTATTTTTTGAAAATAAACCAAAAAAATACCGAACCGTACCGAATAAATTTTACATGTGGAAAATATATTTATATAGTAAGTTTAAAAATAATATAAATTTTTTTTGGGGCTTGGAATTATGAAAACTTTTACAAGACAACAAGTAATTAAACGCAAAATATTAATTCCTAAAACCTATTATGCTACTTCTGCTTAAACTTCATTAGCAAGACACAAAGTATTCTAGCGATTATGAGTAGCAAACTACGATGTATTGAATATGCTTCCTTTCATATAATTTGGATTTATAGCAAGCTACAATGTATTGAATATAGACTTTATTCTTGAGTCCCAGCTTGGTTAATATCTTTCTACTCGTGTGATTTATATTTTCTTTGCCTTTTACGTTGTTGTAGAATAGTTGATGGATCTATACTCTAGCCATCTTTCATTTTTTTAATTCATCAATTTAAACAGTAAAAATTTCTAGAGAGTTTTGCTAAGTCCTATAGAAAACATATGTTATTGCATTCTACTTCTACTGGTGAATTTTACATGATATTTAAAAAAACCGAAAATTAACCGAACCGTACCGATACCGAAGAGAAATCGACATGATTGGGACGGTTTCAAAAAGTTTAATTTTGGTTATACATAATAGAATAACCGAAAAATTGGTGTGGTACAAATTTTATAAAATAACCGGCCGAACCGAACCATTGACACCCCTAATGGCGCCTACTAATGGAAGCTAGGCAAGCCAATTGTTCCAATAACCTTTTTCTTATGTTTTAATCCTTCGACAATGGTGAACAACATCATATAAACAGCGGAATTAAATAAGCGGAAGGAAAAGAAATGTAACGATTTAAATATTTCCAACACAATTCCATAACTAAAAGCTACCCAAATCTGGTGTCACAATTTCACAGACTGTCTAAGAGTACTAGAAATAAAGGTTCGAAAAATAAATACAAATTGTTTCAGAAATACATAGAAGAAACAGTAGAGAAAGATAGAAGGAGACGCCAAGGCCTGCGGACGCCTGCAGGACTACCTCGGGTCGCCTGAATGGACTGAAGACAGCACCCTCACTGAGGTCCAAACGCTCCGGTATCAGTATCTGCACACAGTGCAGAGTGTAGTATCAGCACAACTGACCCCATGTGCTGGTAAGTGCCTAGCCTAACCTCGCGAAGTAGTGACGTGTCACGACCCAAAATCCATTAAGGGTCGTGATGGCGCCGGACACCGCTGTCAGGCAAGCCAACCAATTACTTAATTAAACTCCAATTTTAACAATTTTAAAAACCAAGATTTTCCTTTAGATTTCATAAGTAAAAAGATAACTGCTTCAATTCAAATTAAATACTAGCAATCAATACAAAATATTTAAAAAACCATCCCAGAACCCGGTGTCACAAGTGCATGAGCATCTACTGATAAGGAAATAAAATACAATACAACATCCGTCCGGAATACAGTGGACAGAAAGAAAATACAATTTACTGGAAGGGACTTTACCAGTTGCGGGCCGCTTCGAATAATGCAACTCACCTAGTCTCCGAATCATCCGTGCTGCTATGCCCAGTGGGCGGCTAGAGATAAATATACATGTGCAACAAAAATGCACAGAAGTGTAGTATGAGTATGTAAACAACGTGTACTCAATGAGTATCCCGTCTAATCTCGAAGAAGTAGAGACGAGATGGTCAACTTCGACACTTACTAGAGGTCAATTGACAATATACTAAAAATGTGAGGAAATCATGGATTTATATAGCAGTTCTAATTCACGAAGCCAGAAAACAGGTAAACACCGTTAACAAATAATAGAGGATTTTCAAGATTGACTTTTCATTATCTTATCAATTTATATCAAGCCATGAAAGGCAATATCAACATTTAAAATTCTCAGGCAACAATATATATATCATGCGCAAATCATGCCGAGGTCGACGACCCGCTCCAACAGAAAGGTAAACTATGCACTGCAGAGGGTCGAACGGCGCGAACCATAGATGCATCTATTTAATCTGCCGAGGCGTTCGGCCCATTCCATAAATAAACACATACCCTGCTCGCGAATCATGCATGCGACACAGGTACACATAGAGATACATGCTCAATCAGTCAATTAAGAACTTATCTAGAATATTTACCCAAATAAAATAATTTCTCTTTTTAACAATTCAAGAAAAATGATGTTTAATCTCCTTTTAAATTCATTTACTAATCCAAGGTGATTTAAGCAATACAAGCTATCAATGGGTTCATAAATAATTCAAGTATTACATGCTTTTGGGCCCTAACTACCCGGACAATGGCATAATAGTATCTACGCACGGACTCTCGTCACCTCGTGCGTACGTAGCCCCCGCAAATAGGAGCACATAATCAATTATTTCACCTATGGGGGCAATTTCCTCTTACAAGGTTAGAAAGGAGACTCACCTCGCTCCGAAGATCCATAACCAGCATTCCACGCCCTTCCGAAGACTCTAGTTGATGCACCACGCTCCAAAACTAGCTAACGGTTACGCAAATCCATTAATATATGCTCAATTAATCATTACAACCTAATTTATAGCAATTCCTAACTCCGATCGAAAAGTTGACCAAAACGCCCTCGGGCCCATGCGCCCGAAATTCGAAATTTCTCGAAGATATACTCTACCCATAGCTTCACTAGCTCAAATATATAATTTACTCCTAATTCCATGCTGAAATTCGTGGTAAAATCCAATTTATCACGTTTCTAGGTTTTCTTCCAAAAATCCCAATTTTTCCACAATTTTCATGTCTAATTCCATGATATAATCTTGTATTTAACTTGGAAATGAGTAGGAGTAACTTACCTTAACATAGATGACGAAAATCCCACTTGAAGCTCTCCCAAAAATCGCCCAAGCCATGTAGAATATGAGAGAAATGGCCAAATCCCGACTTTAAAACAACCTTCTGCCTCCAGCTATTTCCGCTTCTGCGGAAGAGATTCCGCTTCCGCGGTCCCGCTTTTGCGGACATAGAGCCGCTTTTGCGGACACTGGCTCCAGCCCAATTTTCGCTTCTGCGGACGGCCCACTGCTTCTGCGGTTCCGCTTTTGCGGATCTAGGGCCGCTTCTGCGGNCGACCCCGATATCAAAAAAGTCCAGCTCCGGTCAAACTTCTCAAAAACCTTCAAATTTCTATCTTTAGCCAAATGGTTCCAAAATGACCCACGGATCTCCGGATTCACTTTCGATCGCGCCCCCAACTCCAGAATCACCATACGGAGCTATTCACAGTCTCGGAATCCCAAACGGACGTCGATAACACTAAAATGCACTTCAAGCCAAACTTATGAAATTTTTTATAAAATGCTAACTTCCACAATAGGTGCCAAAACGCTCCCGGGTTATCCGAAACCCGAACCGGGCATACGCCCAAGTCCGAAATCATCATACGAACCTACTGGAACCTTCAGATCCCGATTCCGAGGTCATTTACTCAAAAATTCAATCCTAGTTCATTCTTTCAACTTTAAGCTTCCAAAATAAGAATTCTCCTGCCAATTCAACTCTGGACTTCCCAAAATTCAATTCCGACCACGCGCACAAGTCATAATACCTGAAATGAAGATGCTCACAGCCTCAGGCTGCTGAACGGAGTGCTAAAGCTCAAAACGACCGGTTGAGTCATTACATTCTCTCCCACTTAAACATACGTTCGTCCTCGAACGTGCTGAGAACTACACTGAAGTAGTCTGAAATCACCGGTTAACTTCTCATGCACCTTCCCGTGCTACCACCACTCAGTTGAGCACGTCAGCTCGATCAGTTCTGAAGATATTCCCTTTTATTCTAGCAGATAGGCCTTAGAGCCTAGTTCCAACATCCGAAATTCTCTGTCAGGCCTGTTTCCAACATACGAACACCGTATCAATCACTACACTGCATAACTTTGCTGAATTCACACCTTGCATCATCTTACTCACCGGACCACAATAACATTTTCTGATCAACTTAGTCGAAATTCCTCGAATCTGATGCTCCCATTGCACCCCATGACATATACAGGTCTTACTCTAACTCTTACAATACCGCCACAATGGAAGAGATGTGCAGAAATTCATAATCAACTGCCGAATCAACCAACCATTTGGGTCTATACTCCTGACAATAACCATTACCTCATTCTGAACCGAATAATGGTCTTAGCTCCTTATTGTACTTCGTATAGTCAGATTGCACTGATCATAAATCCAATGATCTCGTCTCACCCAGTACGAACTGCTCGGGCGATAAGCCACCCCGACATGACCAAAAGTCCCATATGATGCTACAATGTGCCAATAGGCTACCACAACGAACGCGATATAAAGGAAAGCAAACTTTGAGAAGGAAACTCAACTACACCGCTCGCGAATCATACATGCGAGGCGGGCACACAGCTAATATAAGCTTTCCTCATAAAATAGGAAACAAAACACATAAAAATAGATACGGGGATCTGTACTCAGCTTAACACTGTTGCGGCGCGCAACCCGATCCGAACAATATAACCATGGCGGCGTGCCACCCGATCCACCCGTAAAACCCGCATAAGGAGATACGCACCGAGCTAGATTGCTCATTTCAATAATATACCGAATATCGGTCACAAGCACACCAAGTGCATAATTCCATCCCTGGGGAGACATATAGCGTCAGAAGCCACAAAACTCAAGCACGACTGAGGTGCGATATACGATTTGAAATCTCAAAAGCATCCTGCTCATACAACATCATCTCTACGCGGATCCTCAACACATAAGCAATTTCTCAAGCCGTCTCCCAACTCACACGGCGCAGCGCATCATTACATGAAATATTTGGCAACGAAATAACACCCTGACTACTCCATAAGGAGCACATAACTGAAATGAACACAACTGACCTGACATAGAGCCGAAATTCATATTTAAACCCATCCACCGACCTCAAGTCGATCCCGATCATATCAGACTAAGCCAATAACCTTTCAAAGGTCCATACTAATTTCCCTCTTCTCATAATACACAAGGACAACCATCATAACCGGAGTACTCATCCACAGCCCACAACTCATATCCTCAACTTATCGATATCATCGTAAATCTTCATACTTGGTTTAATTGCTTCAATCAATCAAGTGACTACATGCCACACTTATACGATCTTCCTGTGGGACTCGCTCCCACAATCTTCCGAAACGCATAACAGGTCCACACATTCAAACCACCGGCCGCACTAACGCTGAAAAGCGATCAAGAATCATCAACCATGACACAAGCCCCTGTTTACAAAACACCAATCTCAGGTGACGCTGAAGACAATACCATCTTACCTTAAACATCGAAACTCGTTTCCTGCTCATCTGAGCTCGTGACATCCTTGTCCACACCGAGCTTCTACCTTGATCTTTACTGCAAATTCCATACCACTCACTGCACTTAACATGCCAGCATACGATAGAACTCGTTTTTCATCATAGCTTCGGAACCACTAATAGGTTAACACTTTATCATTTAAAAACTTTTCACTTGACTCACTTCAGGAGATCCATAGTATCACACAGGTGAATTCCATAATTGTAGAATATGCTAATCTCTAAATAGTGGTCTAAGCCACCATTGCCCTTCTGGAAATTCTGCTTCCACATAACAAGCCATAACAGTAGAATGCTTCTGAATAACATCAATTGCGGCGGCTGACAAGCCTGATACGTACCGTCACAAATCACTCGCATAACTCGATCACGCTGAAGGAACTGATCACTAACACCAATATGCCAAATTCAACTATGGCTAATCAATCTACCTTCTTCCATTTTATCCTTGATTACCTAAGAGATAATACTAACTCCATCCAACACATCACATACTCCATCTGCACCCTTCTCGAGTGACCTCAAATCACGAGACTATGCTGTCCCGAATCCCGCGAACCACTTCATACCTTCCTTGCGCGCATATTCGCACCCTCAACTGATATGCCCATTCTGCTAATACTTCTACGAATCCGAAGTCCTTTCTCATCTTTCTCTCAATTGTTATACTGCAAGTCAACACATCATAGAACATTCTGAGCCTCCACTCATAAGCTGCTGCAAAGCTTGATTCTTAACTGTACTTATAGGCTCGAAATCATTAGGCACCATACTTTACCTCTTTTGAATCCGTTAGGACCGTTACTGAGAGCCACCCGCTCTGACTTGGTCGCGAATATAATCAACTCCATAAATCTTATAACACATGAATACCCTCTCGACGAGGCACCCGGCGGAATCACTTTCTTTGGAACCCGCACCTTTACAAACACAATCTTGAATCCTTCCCCAAGTCTGAACATGGGCCAATAAGGACAACGATAGCCCACCTTTAATAGTTTTCTCTGCTCAAATTACCACTTATGGTCTTTTCCCGTAGCTGAAATAGCCCATCAATTTGCTAATAACCAGAAACCTCGCAAGTAATTAACCATGCAACCCCATCATAGGCGGTGGGACTCTCCCACTTAGCTCGAAGCCATTATTACACAACTCTGGAATTTACCAGGATTCTTAATCTCTTATTAACATAACCTTGCGCCATCAACTGCCAACATGCTCGACATCTCACTGTAGAAACCCCCCTTTTAATACTCAGAATCATCAACAACATTTCGCACGACCGATCCCTTCGCTGTATAACCAATAGAATGCTTCGCAGAAGCTCGCCAACCACGCGACCGCTAAACTGATCACAGGATGGACACCCGTAGAAATCACTCCCGACATCTTCCAACGCTGCTGTACGAGGTACATTCACTTCGACATCAACAACCCATCCTGAGTCCGAGCTCACTCTCCAACTGCACAAGTCCATTCACCCCTCGTGGACATCAACTAAATGTGCCGCAACATTCTTCCAATTCAAAGTTATGTTGTATCCTTCTTCATTCAAGCAGCTCATTCCCGTTATATCAAATCTCCTGCTGCATAATAGCCCATACTTCAAATTAAATCCGTAGACCCCAATCACCAATCACTAATATTCTCAAATCACTCCAACTCTTCTTAAGGTACGTGGTCATCCCACTGCAAAGCCCATATTCAACTCCGCCACTCTCCCACTTTGGCGGAACTCATCCCCTTAATCGACTACTCGACCCTTGGCCTCTTATACTCGGCCTTCTAGAAATTTTAGCCACCGCCTGACACTTCCCACATATCTTTCCTCATCCTTTGCTGCTCAGTTGCTACCTTAAATAAAATCTATCTTCGTGGCACTTGAACATACAATTGCTGCTAACTTTACACCTTTCGGAAGATCATCCTTCTCATACCGTCGACATTAGAAACACTGATTCAACCCTGAACTACCGCACCCTGCGATATCTGACAGCCGCATTTTCAATGCTGTTTCACAATAGCTTGCCCCAAAGGAAAATTGTAGAAAGTCATAACACCAGCGAACTTAGTACGTTCAATTAGGACAACGACACCCCTTCATAAAAGAAAACTCCACCACGCTTGCGAATACCAAGTCTCATTACTTCCACCAGCCCACACCTGACTATCCTTAGTCTGCTTGCCTTTCCCCTGCCGGGAATAAAATACCGAATCTCTTGATTAAGCACTGAGTAAACCTCCCTTCAAGTCATTCACTGCCCCGACACGTGGGCATACCATCATATCACTACTGTGGAACAGTCATTCATAGGCATCATGACAACTTGTGCCTAGCCCCAAAGCCCTCAGACGTAGCGTTACTGAGATGAAGCAATAAGATATTCTTCCATAAAGCGATGATAATAATCTGATCCGCTAAACCAGGAGAAACATCCTGTATCACAACTGTAGTACCATCATGACTCTTCAATTATCGATTTATAACAAGCGCTCTGCGTCGCGTAAGATTGAGTAGGAATGAATTAAAGGCATACGCCTCCAGGGATCAAATCGCACGATAAGAAATCAAGAAGGGAAGTACTCCTAACAGTCCTGCAGCCTCTTGAGGATAAGTACAGACGTCTCCGTACCGATCCGCGAGACTCTACTAGACTTGCTCATGACTCGTGAGACCCTAGGAACCTAGTGCTCTGATACCATGTTGTCACGACCCAAAATCCATTAAGGGTCATGATGGCGCCGGACACCGCTGTCAGGCAAGCCAACAAATTACTTAATTAAACTCCAATTTTAACAATTTAAAAAAGCAAGATTTTCCTTTAAATTTCATAAGTAAAAAGATAACTGCTTCAATTCAAATTAAATACTAGCAATCAATACAAAATATTTAAAAAACCATCCTAGAACCCGGTGTCACAAGTGCATGAGCATCTACTGATAAGGAAATAAAATACAACACAACATCCGTCCGAAATACAGTGGACAGAAAGAAAATATAATTTACAGGAAGGAACTTTACTAGCTGCGGGCCGCTTCGAATAATGCAACTCACCTAGTCCCCGAATCATCCGTGCTGCTATGCCCAGTGGGCGGCTAGAGATAAATATACCTGTGCAACAAAAATGCACAGAAGTGTAGTATGAGTACGTAAACAACGTGTACTCAATGAGTATCCCGTCTAATCTCGAAGAAGTAGAGACGAGATGGTCAACTTCGACACTTACTAGAGGTCAATTGACAATATACTAAAAATGTGAGGAAATCATGGATTTATATAGCAGTTCTAATTCACGAAGCCAGAAAACAGGTAAACACCGTTAATAAATAATAGAGGATTTTCAAGATTGACTTTTCATTATCTTATCAATTTATATCAAGCCATGAAAGGCAATATCAACATTTAAAATTCTCAGGCAACATTATATATATCATGCGCAAATCATGCCGAGGTCGACGGCCAGCTCCAACAAAAAGGTAAACTGTGCACTGCCGAGGGTCGAACGGTGCGAACCATAGATGCATCTATTTAATCTGCCTAGGCGTTCGGCCCGTTCCATAAATAAACACATGCCCTGCTCGCGAATCATGCATGCGACATAGGTACACATAGAGATACATGCTCAATCAGTCAATTAAGAACTTATCGGGAATATTTACCCAAATAAAACAATTTCTCTTTTTAACAATTCAGGAAAAATGATGTTTAATCTCCTTTTAAATTCATTTACTAATCCAAGGTGATTTAAGCAATTCAAGCTATCAATGGTTCATAAATAATTCAAGTATAACATGCTTTTGGGCCCTAACTACCCGGACAATGGCATAATAGTAGCTACGCACGGACTCTCGCCACCTCGTGCGTACGTAGCCCCCGCAAATAGGAGCACATAATTAATTATATCACCTATGGGGACAATTCCCTCTTACAAGGTTAGAAAGGAGACTCACCTCGCTCCGAAGATCCATAACCGGCATTCCACGCCCTTCCGAAGACTCTAGTTGATGCACCACGCTCCAAAACTAGCCAACGGTTACGCAAATCCATTAATATATGCTCAGTTAATCATTACAACCTAATTTATTGCAATTCCTAACTCCGATCGAAAAGTTGACCAAAACGCCCTCGGGCCCACGCGCCAGGAATTCAAAATTTCTCGAAGATATACTCTACCCATAGCTTCACTAGCTCAAATATATAATTTACTCCTAACTTCATGCTCAAATTCGTGGTAAAATCCAATTTATCAAGTTTCTAGGTTTTCTTCCAAAAATCCCAATTTTCCCACAATTTTCATGTCTAATTCCATGATATAATCTTGTATTTAACTTGGAAATGAGTAGGAGTAACTTACCTTAACATAGATGACGAAAATCCCACTTGAAGCTCTCCCAAAAATCGCCCAAGCCATGTAGAATATGAGAGAAATGGCCAAATCCCGACTTTAAAACAACATTCTGCCTCCAGCTATTTCCGCTTCTGCGGAAGAGATTCCGCTTCCGCGGTCCCGCTTTTGCGGACCATCAGCCGCTTCTGCGGCTCCCACTAGGCCGCCCATTTTCCATTCTGTGTTCCCCTTCCCGCAGATGCGGTCCCGCTTCTGCGGAACCTTAACCGTATTTGCGGTCCACGAGCCCCTGGCAAAAATCCGCTTCTGCGATGCCTCTACCGCAGGTGCGGTTCCGCATCTGCGGAAATATGACCGCATCTGCTGTCCTTCCTCTTCTAGCCCAAAACCGCTTCTGCGGTTGAATTGTCGCATCTGCGGTACCGCATCTGCGATCCAAAAGCGCAGATGCGGTTATGACAGCAACCAGCAAGCCTCAGCCTTCCAAAATTTCCATTTTCGATCCGTTAACCACCCGAAATCCACCAGAGGCCCCCGGGACCCCAACCAAACATACCAACCAATCCCAAAACATATTACAGACTCACTCGAGGCCTCAAATCACATCAAACAACGCTAAAATCATGAATCGACCTCCACTCCAAACTCAATGAACTTCAAAAATTCAAACTTCTATTTCCGATGTTTAAACCTATCAAATCACATCCGATTGACCTTAAATTTTGCGAAAAGTCATATTCGACATTACGAACCTACTCCAACTTTCGGAATTGGATTCCGACCCCGATATCAGAAAGTCCACCTCCGGTCAAACTTCTCAAAAACCTTCAAATTTCTATCTTTAGCCAAATGGTTCCAAAATGACCCACGGACCTCCGGATTCACTTCCGATCGCGCCCCCAACTCCAGAATCACCATACGGAGCTATTCACAGTCTCGGAATCCCAAACGAACGTCGATAACACTGAAATGCACTTCAAGCCAAACTTATGAAATTTCTTCTAAAATGCTAACTTCCACAATAGGCGCCAAAACGCTCCCGGGTTATCCGAAACCCGAACCGGGCATACGCCCAAGTCCGAAATCATCATACGAACCTGCTGGAACCTTCAGATCCCGATTCCGAGGTCGTTTACTCAAAAATCCAATCCTAGTTCATATTTTCAACTTTAAGCTTCCGAAATAAGAATTATCCTGCCAATTCAACTCTGAACTTCCCAAAATTCAATTCCGACCATGCGCACAAGTCATAATACCTGAAATGAAGCTGCTCACGGCCTCAGGCTGCTCAACGGAGTGCTAGAGCTCAAAACGACCGGTCGGGTCGTTACATGACGAGGCTAGGACTAGACTACCAAATAAACCTGTGCAGTTAAATCATCTATAGCGGAAAATAAAAGCAGATATTCACAGTTAAAGATGGGGAGGGGAAGACATGCTACCGGGAGTATCGGATAACAACAAAATACCAAAGAGGAATGTAAAGAACCCACAATTTAGTTGCCAACAATAATGAGGAAAACAAACACAATATTTACTTTCATTTCTTTCTTGTTGCAGGCGTGCAACCCGCTCCCATTTCATATATCTCGTTGCAGGCGTGCAACACGCTCCCATTTCATATATCTCGTTGCAGGCGTGCAACCCACTCCCATTTCATATACCTCGTTGCAGGCGTGCAACCCGCTCCCATTTCATATATTACTGTTGCAGGCGTGCAACCTGCTCCCATTTCATATACCTCGTTGCAGGCGTGCAACCCGCTCCCATTTCATATATTACCGTTGCAGGCGTGCAACCCGCTCCCATTTCATATATCCACACCAATTATAAAAGAATCCCGGCGAGGGAACAGTAAAATAACAACGATATCCCGGCAAGGAAACAATAGTACAACAACAGCATCCCGGCAATGGAACAATAATATAACAACAACATCCCGGTAAGGGAACAATAATATAAAAACAACATCCCATCAAAGGAACAATAATGATAATCATCATATTAAGCATGAATAAACCACGACAGAGTCACAATTTACAATATAAGACTCACGGGCATGCTTGACACCGACGTATAGATACTCGTCACCATGCCTATACGTCGTACTTCACAATTAACACATAGAAAATAAGACACCACTCCTAATCCCTCAAGCTAAGGTTAGACCAAACACCTACCTTGATGCCACGAACACAATTAAGCCTCAACTATCGCTTTACCTCTTGATTCCACCATCAATTCGCTTGTATCTAGCCACAAGTTACTTAACTATATCAATAAATGCTAAATGAATCAATTCTAATGGATGAAAATAGGTTTTCTAAAGTTTTTCCCAAAAAGTCAAAAATTGACCCCGGGCACGCTTGGTCCAAACCCGAAATTCGGACCAAAACCCTATTACCCATTTACCCCCTATCCCGGATATATAATTGGTTTTGGAATCCGACCTCAATTTGAGGTCTAAATCCCCAAATTTTAATATTATTATGTTTTACCCAAAATTCCCAATTCCACCATGAAAACCCTAGATTCTAGGATGAAATCTTGTAAAAAGAAGATAAGAAGTGAAAGAAATGAGTTTAAAATCACTTACTTGTGTTTTGGGGAAAGAAAGAGTGCTTGAAAAATCGCCCTTTATGCTTTAGGTTTCTGAAAATGGTAAAATAACTGAAAAGTCCCGTTTATATACTCCTCTCAGACCCTGACCGCGGACCGCATAAAATATATTGCGGCCGCGGAGCTCCACCGCGGACCGCGAAATATCGAGCGCGGCCGCGAGAGGCTTGGCCTTGCTCACCGCGGACCGCATAAATCCCACCGCGGTCGCGAGAAACCATTGCGGACCGCGGAGCCTGGTTCAGAGATCTGCAACTTCTCTGAACCTGCAACAGCTATGTTCAAGTCTAAATTCACTCCGTGGCCTATTCAAAACTCACCCGAGCCCTCGAGGCTCCAAGCCAAGCATACACGCAAGTCCAAAAATATCATACGGACTTGCTTGTGCGATCAAATCATCAAAATAACATCAGCCACTATGAATTAAGCCTCAAATTCATGAAATCACTTAAGAACATCAAAATTTCCAATTTTTCTCAAATAAGGTCCGATTTATACCAAATGAACTCCGATTCTTACCAAACTTCATAGATTCCACTAATTTATTATTTCAAACTTGTAGAGGGCTCCGAAATCAAAATACGGGCCAGATACCATCAACTTCAAACATCTTTCATTTCCAAAAACTCGTATATATTCCAGAAAATAATTTTCTTTAAAAATTCATTTCTCGGGCTTGGGACCTTGGAATTCGATTCCGGGCATATGCCCAAGTCCCAAATGTTACTACGGACCCTACAAGACCGTCAGATCACGGGTCCGGGTCCGGGTCCGTTTACCAAGAATGTTGACCAAAGTCAACTTAAATTCATTTTAACAAGCAAAATTTATCATTTTTTTTCTCATATATTTTCACATAATGGCTTTCCGGATAGGCGCTCGGACTGCGCACGCAAATCGAGGTGAGATAAAAGGGAGGTTTTAAGGCTTCGGAACACAGAATTTATTTCTAAAACAAGTGATGACCTCTTGGGTCATCACAGGTATTTATTGACCTTGAGAAGGCATACGATAAAGTTTCGAGGGAGGTCATGTGGAGGTGTTTGGAGGTTAGCGGCGTTCCGATAGCGTACATTAGGGTGATTAGGGATATGTATGATAATGCTAAGACTCGACTGTAGACTGTGGGTGGTGACTCGGACCATTTTCCTGTGGTGATGGGGTTGCACTAGGGATCGCTCTTAGCCCATTTTTGTTTGCCTCGGCGAACTTGCCATTTGGTTTAATTGCATTGCAAAGTATCTTACACACACACACACGCGTGTGTGTGTGTGTATATATATATATATATATATATATATATATATATATATAGTTTAATTCTTTTTCTTACCTTATATATAATATTGTATTTTATTTTTTATTTTGATACTTGAAATTTTCAATTTCCAAAGTCATTCTTCAGTATCTTAAGTACATTTATTTACTTTATTTTATATTTAACTTACCCCATAGTATAAATAGTCATAGGCTATCTCAATCTGCATCTTTCTGTATTTTTTATCTTTCTTTCTGTATGACTTTTTACCAAATTTTTACCTCTATATTTCCAGTAAATATAGAAGAAAAATTGATTGGATATATATATATATATATATATATATATATATATAGAGAGAGAGAGAGAGAGAGAGATGATCAAGACTTTGTTAATGATCAGCAAAAATTGGTAGTGCCTCTAGTGCACGAGACCAAAGAAATTCATGATGTTGGCTATAAGATCAAGAATAAATCAATCATTTTAAAAATTAGTCTCAGTACTTGATGACTATCGACTGGAAATAATCTACCCTTCTATGCTTTTCAACTTTTGAATTGGAACGTAATGCTTAGAACTCGATTACTGTTGAACTTCTCCAAGCAACTTCATTTGATCAAGTCCTTTTAGAAGCTAAATTCATACGATACTTTTTTTATTCTTTTACAGTAGATTGTTTCACTATAAAGACTTCATAACTTATACCTGAATTTTATATACCATCATCATCGCCAAAGTTATCTTTCTACCCATTTATATACAAAGTAAATTAACGGTTATTAGAATTTTACTCTAATGGTCTTATTACTTATAGCTTGCAACTAAAAAAAATACATAAAAGGTATTTCAGAGATGCTAGTGTAATCAAAGAACATACCTTTGGTAACAAAAATTTTTTGCATTGTTTCTGATTCTGTTTGTGATATCCGCTTGATGTGAAAAGTGATTTTTTTATTTATTTTCCATGGAAAAGGATCCGAAAAGCTGGATTTAATATGGCCTTTGAGAGACTTTGGAAGAAAGATGAAGTGTGTTGATGGTGGTTATTGTCAGATGAGAAGTGGGTTTGTGGGAGTTCCAAAAAAGATGACTTATGTTGAGAAATGAAAACTGTTTCCGAAGTAGCCTCTATCGAGTTATGAATAAAGCAGTTTTAGTTTGCACAGTTTGTATATATATATATTTTTTTTTTAAATTCAAATTCAAATACTATATTTACCTAACTTAACTAATTTATCCTAAAATAACCACATGGCATTTTCTTAATGCAACACTTGGCAAATTCTCATGATTGACTTCTTTCTTTTTAATAATAGATAGATAGGGTAATACTTTTTAGCTACGCCCTTCAATATTGGATTGGGGATCAACTTGCTGAATTGATCTCTTTTAGTAGCTTATTTTATCTTAATACTTTGACAGCTTAAATTCGACTCAATTCATTTAATATGCTTATGTCACTCATGACTCATCCAATCCGTCACACTTAAGGTATTTGGACAGATCGTACAAATTTAGATTAACTTTGACATCTCTAGAATGAAGTTCTCTTATTAATTAGTAGAAACTTCTTTAAATCACTAACAGGGAAACACGAGGAATATACGTTAATCAAACCTCAACTTTCATCTATTGAAAAGATGTATTTTAGTCAAGTCAATGTTAATTAGACATAAAATCATGTAGAAAAGAATGATGGTGAAATTGTTCCATCAACTAGTGCGCAGCAAAGACGAATTCAAAATTTAAATTTATGAGTTACTATCGTAATCTCAAACTAATATGTAATAATAATTGTGTTTGCAGTTAGATATTGATAAATATTTCTTAATTTTTTAATTTAAATACAAGAGCTACACAAAAGTTACTATGTTTTCCATGTATAATGCTCTAGATCAGTCATTGCCGCGCAGCCACGCTTAAGATTTAAGGCTTTATTACCACGAAGCCTACCACGGAACTTCTAATATGTATTGACTTTAAGTTAAAAAAGAAATACTTATTTGCATTTCTTGCATTTAAATTTTTATTATTTAATTATTAATTTATGACTTATATTAAATTACTTAATTTGGTGTAAACATATTATGAATCACTAGTATTTTTCTGTATTTCAAATGGAAAGAAATGTTTGTCAGCTTTTGATTCTTATCTTATCGATGATGTCGGGGTTCTTGTCCTTTCCACCCAATTGGGACTAAAAGTTAGTACTCTTTTAATCAAAGAGTCGACCCGCCAGATTTTGATTTTTCAACTAAAATTCCTCAGCGAAACTTCCAGAACATATCACAATGATAATATGACTTTGCTACTACTCCTAATTAACTACTCTAGCACTTTTGGTAATTCATTCTAACAAACACAAAGTTCATTACCTTTTTTGGTCAAACATGATATAATATATAAGGTAAACTAATTAGTGTCTGTTACAGTTAGTTTCCATTGATTCGAAAAGAAGCCCGAGATGAAGAATTTGTATCAAGCTGCTGCTTCAGTTGATTGGGAGAAAGAGTCTTACCCTGAGTACAAAGATTTGATTTTTCTCATCTTTTTCGCTCTATTCTTCCCCATCGTTCGATTCATACTCGACAGATTTGTTTTCGAGGTAAACAAAAATCTGCGTTTGTTTTCTCTAATGTTTTTTTCTCTCTTGAAAATCTGAGATTGATCATTTGGTCTCGGCAATATTTTTTTTTTTTTATTTATCGTGATGCTAGGCATTGGCTACGCGCATGATTTTTGGAAATCAGCAAAAGTTGGTAAATATCAATGGCGGTAGAAGGAGGAGGAGGAGGATCAACAAATTCAAAGAGTCAGCATGGAAATTAGTATATTTTCTATCTGCTGAGATATTCGCACTTGCTGTTACTTGTAATGAGCCTTGGTTCACCAATACTCGATATTTTTGGTCAGGACCTGGGGATCTGGTTTGGCCTGATCTAAAAATTAAGTGAGATTCTCAACATCTTCTGAAATTTTATAATCATATCTGAATCAGGAACAGAGTGTTTATTTTATAACCTGGTTAATTTAATTATGGCAGATTAAAGCTGCAAGGTTTGTACATGTATGCTGGAGGATTCTACTTATACTCCATATTTGCATTGCTCTACTGGGAAACAAGACGCAAAGATTTTGCTGCCCAAATGGTTCATCACATAACAACAGTATCACTCATTGTGCTGTCTTACATATTCGGGTACAAATATGGCTAACCTTGATCCAAAAATTCACATTTTTTCGAGTATTACTATTATTTAGCAGAAATATGTTAGTGTGANGTCTAGGTGTAAGCATTGCCCGGGGTTCTTGAGGCCCTTAGGGAACTTTGATGCACCTAGACTCTGATTTGTCTATGGAATTGAGGTTTATGAGACCATTGGAGGCTTTGGAAAACTCAGGCCTAATTGAAGGCTCCCTATAGAATAGCTTCTTGATTTTCTATTTTACTTATGAATTCATTCATTGACCTGTAATAATTTGTAAACAGATATTTGGGGCATTTAGTAAAAAGGGTGGGTAGATGTATACTTTATGGGGTAATATGGGTAGAAATCCTGCTCTTAGGATCTCACTTTTAAAATCTGCCTACTTTACTCAATAGAAAACATGCTCATAGGGATTTATGCTTTTAAATATGATTGTTTTGCCTAATAGAAATCATGTCTATAGGATCTCACTTCTAATTTCGTCTGCATCAGTAGAAATCATGTTCCTAAGGTTCTGCATTTTGTCATATTAAAAACCATGTTCATAGGCTCCAAACCATCACGTCTTAAATCAGTAGATGCCATGCTTATAGGACTCAACTCCGATTCAGTTTTAATAAGTCTTTATGTATGTTGCTGCAAATCGACTAAAATCAGTAATACGCCTAGATATCATGCCTATAGGGATCTATACTCGCAATTCTGTCTGATAATTTAATTCAGCCTAATAAATCAATGTCCTTACGCCTAGTTCATTTCTAAAGCTGGTCTTACTAAGCGTTAACATTTTCTGAAACAAGTTCTTTCAAAATTGCATCGATCCCATTAGCTACCATGCTTATAGGTATTAAAGGAGTCTATCTCGAAAACCTATTGTTTCTGCATTAATATAGACACAGTATACTGCATATAGGCAAGCCTTAGGGCATTTTCGAAACTGCATTCCCCTGAAGCTCTTTCTTCGTCGTTTAATGTTTCTGATTCTAATAACTTTTAAAAGAGTCCTTAGGCAACTTCTAGGGTATAATTTCTTGTAACGACCCGGACAGTCGTCTTAAGAACTTACGCCTCAATCCCCCATTAACTGCTTCCCCTAAGTTCATTTCTGCTATTTTGGTTGCCGGGACGTTCGGTGTTGAGTTTCGGAGAGCTTTGGGACACTTAGTCCCTAAATGAGAGCTTAAGTGTGGAAAAGTGGTTCGTAGTCGGAACAGTGTAAAGACGACCTCGGAATGGAAATCCGATGATCCCGTTAGCTCCGTTAGGTGATTTCGGGGTTGGGAGCGTGTTCCGAATGTATTTTGGAAGTCCGTAGCTCTTTTAGGCTTGAAATGCCGAAGGTTGAATTTTTGAAGTTTCTGGTCCGATAGTGAATTTTAGATCCGAGGGCCGAAATGGAATTTCGGAAGTTGCAGTAGCTCCATCGTGTCATTTGGGATGTGTGCGCAAAATTTCAGGTCATTCGGACGTGTTTTGGTTGGGTTTTTGATCGAAAATGTATTTTGATGGAATTTGAAGTTCTTAGGCTCAAATCCTTGAAGTAATCGAGTTTCCGACGTTGTTTTAGGTGGTTTAAGGATTGGTACAAGTTTGAATGAGGTATTAGGTATTATTGGTGCTTTTGGTTGAGGTCCGGGGGGGCCTCGGGATGATTTCGGGTGGTTAACGGAAGAATTTTTGAAGTGTTGCAGCAGCTGAACCATTGTTGCTTCTGGTATTTTTGCATCTGCGGCTTGGGAACCGCAGATGCGGCGCCGCAGAGGCGGCTAAATGGCCGCAGAAGCGACTTTGCTCCTTTCCCTCAGAAACCACAGAAGCGGTGCTATTCCCGCATAAGCGGAGCCGCAGAAGTGGCTCAGGCATCACAGATGCGGCTCCAGCGTTTTGTTAGTTTCCGCAGAAGCGGATTGTCCCTCGCAGATGCGCTTCCGCACCTACGGCTCATTTCTCGCAGATGCGGTCTTGGCCATTTAATTTTAGACCGCAGAAGCGGCTTGTTTCCGCATAAGCGGGACCGCAGATGCGGCCCTTGTCCGCAGAAGCGGAAATACCTGTGCAGATATAGAAATTTCGAGGGTTTGATTTCATAAGTTAGGAAAACTAATTTGAGCTCGGGTAAGGGCGATTTTCAGAGGGTTTTGAAGAGGAGATTATTGGGTAACGTTTCTTTAATCCCTCCTAGTTATATTTCATCATTTTGTAGTTAAATCCATCATTAAAATTCGAATTTGGGTTCAAAATTGGAAGAATTTGGGGTAAAACTTCATAGGCTAAACTATTGAGTTTTGAGTGGGCATTTGACCTCCAATTTGGGAGATTTTTATATGGTTAGACTCGTGAGAGTACGAGGGTTCTGAAAATGTGAAAATTGTTCGATTCCGAGGCGTAGGCCTGAAGGGCATTTTGGTCATTTTACCTAATTTCACGTTGTAGCTTTGAATTAAATAGCAAAACCAGTTGTCTGCGATGTCATTTACAATGTGTAATTGAATTGAATAGATTTGGGCCATTTGGAGTCGGATACTCGTGGCAATGGCGTGGTTTCTAGTGGATATTGAGCCGGTTCGAGGTAAGTGGCTTGTCTAACCTTGTGTGGGGGACCTTTCCCCTTAGGATTTGTTATTTGTTATTTTGAGTGCCTTGTACGTGAGGTGACGAGCGTGTACTTGAGCCAATTGTTGAAAATCCTGATTTTACTTAAGATAGTGAGATTGAGTTCCTTTCATATTTTACTTTATTCTACTTGCAATTATAACTTGTGCTAGATTAGGGAAGCATGTCTAGTTGATTTAACTTACCTAATTGCTTAAGTTGCCTTGACTGTACTACGTGAAGCATGCTAGGCCAGTACTACGTATTTGCTTGCCTTTTGTACTTCATTTCCGTGTACCTTCTGGTTGTGATTGTGCATTTATATTGGGACTACGGATGTGGGATTCCGGTAGCTCCCTCCCCCCCCCCCCCTTGTTTGTTTACTTTGGGACTACGGGTTCGATTTCCGGTAGATCCCCCTGCACTTTTACTTTGGGACTGCGGGTTAGATTCCCGATAGATCCCCCTGCATATTGATGGTTGGACTACGGGACGGTATCCCGGGAGATCCTTTGGTTTGGCACATGAGTTGGACTACGGGACGGTATCCCAGGAGATCCTTTGGTTTGGCACATGAGTTGGACTACGGGACGGTATCCCGGGAGATCCACTGGACAGTTGAGGAAAGGGCTACAGGACGGTATCCTGGGAGACCCTCATTGTTATCCTTGGTGTTGAGCTGTAGTTATTCTTTGGTTATTTTGTTCTTTGTGTAGTTGTTATTGCCTCGTTGACCTGTCTTATCTCACTGATGTGCTCATTATTTCTGTCAGATTTTCATACTGTTGATTATTATTATATTTTACCTCAGTAGGGCCCTGACCTTCCTTGTCACTACCCAACCGAGGTTAGGCTTGGCACTTACTGAGTACCGCTGTGGTGTACTCATGCCCTTCCTGCGCATGTTTTTCATGTGCAGATCCAGGTACCTCTTTTCAGGCGCACTATCCTTGAGGCGAGGAGATACACAGAGACTTCGAGGTATATCTGCCGCGTCCGCAGACCAGGAGTCTCTATTCTGTTCCAGCTTTAGTATTTAGTTTATCCCTTTTTCTCTCAGTTGTTTAGGTATTCAGGAGTTAGAGCAGCGTACTATGTTTCTGTTAGCCTGTGTTTCCCGTGAGTTTCCGGGTTTTGGGATTGAGTTGTAGACTTCCGCATTTCTTTTGAGTTGTATAGGCCGAGCGGCCTTATATGCAGTTATTATTTTAATATGTTTAGCTTTATTTACCCATTTCGCTAGTTAAGTTGTTATTTCCGCATTGATAGGCTTACCTAGTTATAAGAACTAGGTGCCATCACGACATGTTCATGGAGGGTGAACTGGGGTCGTGACAAGTTGGTATCAGAGCATTAGGTTCATAGGAGTCACAGAACACAGGCCGGTTTATTAGAGTCTCGCTGATCGGTACGGAGACGTCTGTACTTATCTACGAGAGGCTATGTAACTGTTTAGGAAAAATCTTCGTTTCATTTGAATTCCTTGTCGTGCGATATTTTGACAT
>NW_017671224.1:258019-289089 GCF_001879085.1 Nicotiana attenuata
ACCCTCTATTTACGTTGTCCGTTAAGGACAAGGTTCAGCAGTGGAGATGCCGAGGGATGTGACCAGTTGGAGAGTTATGGAGTATTGAGGATGCAGGGCCGGATTTGCGTGCCCAATGTTGATGGTCTTCGAGAGATGATTCTAGCCGAGGCTCATAGCTCGTGGTAATCCATCCGATCCGGGTGCCGCGAAGATGTATCAGGACCTGAGGCAGCACTAGTTGGTGGAGGCGGATGAAGAAAGATATAGTTGGCTATGTGTCTAGATGCCTCAACTGCCAGCAGGTGAAGTATGAGCACCAGCGCCCGGGTGGGTTGCTTCAGCAGATAGAGATTCCGGAGTGGAAATGGGAGCGCATCACCATGGACTTTGTATCTGGACTCCCACGGACCTTGAAGAAGTTTGATTCCATTTGGGTTATTGTGGATCAGCTGACCAAGTCCGCTCATTTTATTCCTGTGTGTACCACTTATTCATCGGAGCGGTTGGCGGAGATTTATATCTGGGAGATCGTCCGTCTGCATGGTATTCCAGTTTCTATTATTTCAGACAGAGCTACCCAGTTTACATCGCGGTTCTGGAGAGCCGTGCAGCAGGAGTTAGGCACTCGGGTGGAGTTGAGCATAACATTTCACCCCTAGACGGACGGACAGTCCGAACGCACTATTCAGATTCTTGAAGATATGCTCCGTGCGTGTGTGATTGAGTTTGGAGGGTCTTGGGATCATTTCTTGCCATTGGCGGAGTTTGCTTACAACAACAGTTATCAGTCCAGCATTCAGATGGCGCCGTATGAGGCTTTATATGGTAGGAGGTGTAGATCTCCGGTGGGTTGGTTCGAGCCGGGTGAGGCCAGGCTATTGGGCACAGAGTTAGTTCAGGATGCATTGGAGAAAGTTAAGACGATTCAGGATAGACTCCGTACAGCCCAGTCCAGACAGAAGAGTTACGCGGACAGGAAGGTTCTTGATGTTTCATATATGGTTGGTGAGCGGGTTCTGCTTCGGGTTTCGCCTATGAAAGGCGTCATGAGGTTTGGGAAGAAAGGAAAGTTGAGTCCAAGGTTTATTGGTCCTTTTGAGATCTTGAGGCGAGTTGGGGAGGTTGCCTATGAGCTTGCCTTACCTCCTAGTTTGGCCGGGGTTCATCTGGTATTTCATGTTTCGATGCTCCGGAGGTATCACGGTGATCCGTCTCACGTGTTGGATTTCAGTTCAGTCCAGTTGGACAAGGATCTATCCTATGTTGAGGAGCCAGTGGCTATATTGGACAGGCAGATCAGAAAGTTGAGGTCAAAGAACATAGCTTCAGTGAAGGTTCAGTGGTGGGGTTAGCCGGCCGAGGAGGCGACTTGGGAGACCGAGCGGGATATGCGCAGCTAGTACCCTCATCTTTTCACTACTTCAGGTATGTTCTCTATGCTCGTTCGAGGACGAACGAATGTTTAAGTGTAGGAGGATGTGACGACCCGGCCGGTCGTCTTAAGAATTTACGCCCCGATCCCCCATTAACTGCTTCCCCTAAGTTCATTTCTGCTATTTTGGTTGTCGGGACGTTCGGTGTTGAGTTTCGGAGAGTTTTGGGATACTTAGTCCCTAAATGAGAGCTTAAGTCTGGAAAAGTGGTCCGTAGTCGGAACAGTGTGAAGACGACCTCGGAATGGAAATCCGATGGTCCCGTTAGCTCCGTTAGGTGATTTCGGGGTTGGGAGCGTGTTCGGAATGTATTTTGGAAGTCCGTAGCTCTTTTAGGCTTGAAATGCCGAAGGTTGAATTTTTGAAGTTTCCGGTCCGATAGTGAATTTTTGATCCGAGGGCCGCAATGGAATTCCGGAAGTTGCAGTAGCGCCGTAGTATCATTTGGGATGTGTGTGCAAAATTTCAGGTCATTCGGACGTGTTTTGGTTGGGTTTTTGATCGAAAATGTATTTTGATGGAATTTGAAGTTCTTAGGCTCAAATCCTTGAATTAATCGAGTTTCCGACGTTGTTTTAGGTGGTTTAAGGATTGGTACAAGTTTGAATGAGGTATTAGGTGTTATTGGTGCTTTTGGTTGAGGTCCGGGGGGCCTCGGGATGATTTTGGGTGGTTAACGGAAGAATTTTTGAAGTGTTGCAGCAGCTGAACCATTGCTGCTTGTGGTATTTTCGCATCTGCGGCTTGGGAACCGCAGATGCGGTGCCGCAGAGGCGGCTAAATGGCCGCAGAAGCGGTTTTGCTCCTTTCCCTCAGAAACCACAGAACCGGTGCTATTCCCGCATAAGCAGAGCCGCAGAAGCGACTCAGGCATCGCAGATGCGGCTCCAGCGTTTCGTTAGTTTCCGCAGAAGCGGATTGTCCCTCGCAGATGCGCTTCCGCACCTGCGGCTCATTTCTCGCAGATGCGGTCCTAGCCATTTAATTGTAGACCGCAGAAGCGGTTTGTTTCCGCATAAGCGGGACCGCAGATGCGGTCCCTTGTCCGCAGAAGCGGAAATACCTATGCAGATATAGAAATTTCGAGGGTTTGATTTCATAAGTTAGGAAAATCAATTTGAGCTCGGGTAAGGGCGATTTTCAGAGGGTTTTGAAGAGGAGATTATTGGGTAACGTTTCTTTAATCCCTTCTAGTTATATTTCATCATTTTGTAGTTAAATCCATCATTAAAATTCGAATTTGGGTTCAAAATTGGAAGAATTTGGGGTAAAACTTCATAGGCTAAACCATTGAGTTTTGAGTGGGCATTTGACCTCCGATTTGGGAGATTTTTATATAGTTAGACTCGTGAGAGTACGAGGGTTCTAAAAATATAAAAATTATTCGATTCCGAGGCGTAGGCCTGAAGGGCATTTTGGTCATTTCACCTAGTTTCACGTTGTAGCTTTGAATTAAATAGCAAAACCAGTAGTCTGCGATGTTATTTACAATGTGTAATTGAATTGAATAGATTTGGGCCATTTGGAGTCAGATACTCGTGGCAAGGGCGTGGTTGCTAGTTGATATTGAGCTGGTTCGAGATAAGTGGCTTGTCTGACCTTGTGTGGGGGACCTTTCCCCTTAGGATTTGTTATTTGTTATTTTGAGTGCCTTGTACGCGAGGTGACGAGCGCGTACTTGAGCCAATTGTTGAAAATCCTGATTTTACTTAAGATAGTGAGATTGAGTTCCTTTCATATTTACTTTATTCTACTTGCAATTATAACCTGTGCTAGATTAGGGAAGCATGTCTAGTTGATTTAACTTGCCTAATTGCTTAAGTTGCCTTGACTGTACTACGTGAAGCATGCTAGGGCAGTACTACCTATTTGCTTGCCTTTTGTACTTCGTTTCCGTGTACCTTCTGGTTGTGATTGTGCATTTATATTGGGACTACGGATGTGGGATTCCGGTAGCTTCCCCCCCCCCCCCCCTGTTTGTTTACTTTGGGACTACGGGTTCGATTCCCGGTAGATCCCCCTGCACTTTTACTTTGGGACTGCGGGTTAGATTCCCGATAGATCCCCCTGCATATTGATGGTTGGGCTACGGGACGGTATCCCGGGAGATCCTTTGGTTTGGCACATGAGTTGGACTACGGGACGGTATCCCGGGAGATCCTTTGGTTTGGCACATGAGTTGGACTACGGGACGGTATCCCGGGAGATCCACTGGACAGTTGAGGAAAGGGCTATATGACAGTATCCTGGGAGACCCTCATTGTTATCCTTGGTGTTGAGCTGTAGTCATTCTTTGGTTATTTTGTTCTTTGTGTAGTTGTTATTGCCTTGTTGATCTGTCTTATCTCACTGTTGTACTCATTATTTCTGTCAGATTTTCATACTGTTGATTATTATTATATTTTACCTCAGTAGGGCCCTGACCTTCCTCGTCACTACCCAACCAAGGTTAGGCTTGGCACTTACTGAGTACCGTTGTGGTGTACTCATGCCCTTCCTGCGCATGTTTTTCATGTGCAGATCCAGGTACCTCTTCTCAGGCGCACTATCCTTAAGGCGAGGAGATACACGGAGACTTCGAGGTATATCTGCCGCGTCCGCAGACCAGGAGTCTCTATTCTGTTCCGGCTTTAGTATTTAGTTTATCCCTTTTTCTCTCATTTGTTTAGGTATTCAGGAGTTAGAGCAGCGTACTACGTTTCTGTTAGCCTGTGTTTCCCGTGAGTTTTCGGGTTTTGGGATTGAGTTGTAGACTTCCGCATTTCTTTTGAGTTGTATAGGCCGAGCGGCCTTATATGCAGTTATTATTTTAATATGTTTAGCTTTATTTAGCCATTTCGCTAGTTAAGTTGTTATTTACGCATTGATAGGCTTACCTAGTTGTAAGAACTAGGTGCCATCACGACATGTTCATGGAGGGTGAACTGGGGTCGTGACATTTCTGAACCTAAAAGGGTTTGTTGGTTTCTTCATGGTCACCTAGAGATCCTGCTTTAGGACTTTGATTGATAAAGACCTTAACTGTGTTTGAGTCGTGCTGCTTGTATGTTTACTTGAGGAGGAAATTTTGAGCCTCTTATCTGCCATTATGTGTAAAGTCCTACATGTTTTGACTGTCGCCTTAGAATTTTGCCCTTTTAAAACCTTAGGGGTATGTCTAGAACCGCCTATAAGTAGAGGTCCTAACTCCCTCCAGGACCATTAAGAAGGGACGGGTAGCAGCACGCAATAGAGATCGCTGACCAACACTCGCTTTGCATGACCACTAAGGGGATGGGAAGGGTAGATATGGATATGATGACCGGTGCGCTAATGTCACCCGTAGCCCCTTTCTAAGGAGTGATTACCGGGTATTGTACTGATGTGATCCTATAGGATAACCAACCTAGGACCTCCCTCTCCCCAAATCCTCTTTGCTTGAAACTCTATTTTTTTTTCTGCAACCTGTTTAAATTCCTATTTTATACAATGCCCAACATGCTCTACTTGCAATTATTTGCTTCAATTGTTTATTTATGGACTAATGTGTGAATATAAGTTCGGCCGGGACCCACAGTTGTGGACCAAGAGGGGTGCCTAACACTTTCCCCTCGAGGTTATTTCGAGCCCTTACCATAATCTCTGGTAATGCAAACCAACCCAAGTGTTAATCGCTCTAGGTGCCCTAACGCACCATAATCCGTTAGATGGCGACTCTTCAAATACCCAATTCCCAAAAAGGAAATGAGTCATTACACCCCGTGAATGTCGAAACTCGGACTTCTTCCCGCGAGAGGGGGGAAAAAAGGGGGCGCGACATCTGTAACCAATGAACTATTTATTTGGACCAAACATCAATGAGCAAAAATTTAAATGCTAAATTAAAATAAAAGTTCATGTTTTTCTATTTGAATGTCCCACTAATTAAGGAAGACCATGTAAGGATTCCTTAACAAATCTACGTCTAGCAATTAGGAGCCTTTGTGGCGTGGCTGATTTCTTTTAATTCAGATTTTAATGAATACAAATTTCTTAATAAAATTAACCACACTCTAATTATAAACTAAGAATTAATTACATTATTTTATTTCCTTATTCTAAAATTGCCAAGTGACTTGTTAAGAGCTTGCCACTTGGCTTAACCACAATGCCAATTATATATGGCAACTTTATTCCTTTATTTTATATATATATATATATATATATATATATATATATATATAGAGAGAGAGAGAGAGAGAGAGAGAGAGAGAGATGCATTGTGCTGGGTGAGTTGGAGCACTCCGAGAGTCGGCGGGATTTTGGGTACTGTAGGCGGATTGCGGTAGAGGAGGTGGAAAGGCGATGCATAAGATGTGTAGGGGCAGAGCAGCGGGGCCAGACGAAATCCCGGTGGAATTCTGAAAAAGCACGGGGCGGGCAGGTTTGGAGTGGCTCACTAGACTGCTTAATGTTATTTTTAAGGCAAAGAAGATGCCCAAAGAATGGAGGTGGAGTACAATGGTTTCGCTTTACAAGAATAAGGGTGATATCCAAAATTGCAACAATTATAGAGGTATCAAGTTATTGAGTCACACTATGAAGGTTTGGGAGAAAGTGGTGGAGGCCAGGGTGAGGAGGTGCGTGTCTATTTCCGAGAATCAGTTTGGATTCATGCCGGGGCGTTCGACTACGGAAGCGATTCATCTGGTAAGGAGATTAGTGGAGCAGTACAGGGAAAGGAAGAAGGATTTACATATGGTGTTTATTGACCTTGAGAAGGCATACTATAAAGTTCCGAGGGAGGTCCTGTGGAGGTTTTTGGAGGTTAGCGGCGTTCCGGTAGCGTACATTAGGGTGATTAAGGATATGTATGATGATGCTAAGACTCGGGTGGGGACTGTGGGTGGTGACTCGGACCATTTTCCTGTGGTGATGGGGTTGGACCAGGGATCGACTCTTAGCCCATTTTTGTTTGCCTTGGCGATGGATGTACTGTCGCGTCACATCCAAGAAGAGGTGCCTTGGTGCATGCTATTTGCTGATGATATAGTGTTGATAGACGAGACGCGTAGCGGAGTTAACGCGAGGTTGGAGGTTTGGAGACAGACCTTGGAGTCTAAAGGTTTCAAACTGAGTAGAACCAAGATAGAATACTTGGAATGCAAATTCCGTGAGACCCATGATGCAGACGTAGAGGTTAAGCTTGATGCTCAAGTTATCTCCAAGAGAGCGAGTTTTAAGTATCTCGGGTCTATTATCCAGGGTAACGGAGAGATTGACGAAGATGTCGCATATCGCATCAGAGAGGGGTGGATGAAGTGGAGGCTCGCTTCCGGTGTTCTATGTGATAAGAATGTATCGTTAAGACTTAGGGGTAAGTTTTATCGAGTGATGGTTCGACCCGCTATGCTGTATGGGGTTGAGTGTTGGCCAGTCAAGAACTCCCATGTGCACAAGATGAGAGTAGCAGAGATGAGGATATTGAGATGGATGTGTGGGTGTACCAGGCGAGATAGAATTTGGAATGAAGCTATCCGGGACAGAGTGGGAGTAGCCTCCGTGGAGGACAAGATGCGGGAGTCGCGACTGAGATGGTTCGGACATGTTAGGAGAAGAAGCATTGATGCCCCTGTCAAGAGGTGTGAGAGGTTGGCCATGGAGAGTTTGAGGAGGGGTCGAGGTAGGCCTAAGAAGTACTGAGGAGAAGTGATTAGGCAGGACATAGCGTTGCTTCAGCTCACTGAGGACATGACACTTGATAGGAGGGTGTGGAGGTCGAGGATTAAGGTAGAATGTTAGTAGGTAGTTTATAGTGTTCACCGATAGGATTAGTAGCATGCATTTCCCTTCATATTCTTTGATTTTTATTATGGTATGTGGTTTTGTTCGCATCAGGTATTATATTCCGTGTTGCTATTATTGGATAGTGTTGTCCTTACTTGCTTCCCTCTTCTTCTTCTTGCCCATCCTGAGCCAAGGATCTATTGGAAACAACCTCTCTACCTGCATTAGGTAGGGGTAAGGTCTGCGTAACTATCCTCCCCAGACCCCACATGTTGAGATCAAACTGGGTTTGTTGTTGTTGTATATAGATATATAGATGCTTTTAACACCACTGATTTTTGTCATTGACATATTGTTTCGTATGTCTCGTATTTAAGCTTGACTCCAATAAAAATTTAGTGCACAAAGGTGATATTTTAATTAGGCTAAAAAGACTAATTATTTATAAAAATTACAAAAAATTTATTCCTTTGATCGAAATGGACATAGGCGTTGATAACAACGAGGACAAAATTGAGTCAAATTTTAAAGAAGGCAAAAATGTTCTAATTCTATAATTCAAGGACAACTCCAACGCAGATAATTTTATAAGTTTTTTGTAGAACCTATTTTTATGTCTTTCAAATGGAGAAACAATATCTGTTATTTATAGGAGTAAAAGGAACTTTTTTTTAGGAGTTATTAAAACAACTTGATGCCTAAGTAAATACCTTGATCGTAAAGTAATAAAATTTACCCTAAACTAAAAAGATTGATGTTCAAGTAATTTTATATGGAATAGACATCTACATACAATTAAATACACGTATTATTTTACGACAGTGTGACAGTCTTTGTATCAGAGGATAACTGGAGTTTGAAGTTTTGCCGATCACCCTCTTACCCACTCTTGGCATCTTATGGAGTGTCTTCATCTTCAAATTCCTTTTATTTATTTAATCCCCATTTAAAACTACCCCCTTTCAAATAATTCTCTTTTCAGCTTTAGTATTTTCATAATTATATAAAATTCGCACTTTTATTTGTCGTATGGGTTCTACTGTCCTGATAATTGTTTGCCTTACTACGAATTTCATTCATTAGGGCCAAGAATTAGTTCTTATCTCTGTCAATTTCTCTTTTTTTGGGTTTATTATTGGAGCTACTGCCGAAAATGGTACCATGGGGCGGATTATCTTGCTGTTTGAGTGCAGCCGCTCTTTATCTTCTCGGCAGGAGCAGTGGAAGGTTTATACCTTATTTTTCCACCTTTTTATTTGTTTATTTATCTTAAAAATTGCATCTTTTTGTTGTTTTCTGTTTTCTGGTTCTCGAATTTCATTGCTCTACTAAGTACATGTCAGTGAATTAAAATGGGTTTGTTTGTTTTCCTAATTCAGAGATGCTGAAGTGCTTAAATCCGTTACAAGGGTCAATCAATTGAAGGATCTTGGTAACTAACTTTAGCTCTGTGAATTATTTATCAATATGTATTTTTTTTTATTCAGCTTACCATTATTAATTTAAAACTGGAAAAATAGAGGCTCTAACTTATGTGGTGGAGCTAGGATTATTTATTGTATTCAGCTTACTATTGGGTTCTGCCGAAGTATATAGGATGAGTGAGTACCAAATGGGAGCTAGGTTCCGACCATATTCCAGTGAGGCTGTGTTAGCTGAAATACTTAGGCAATTCAGTACCATGGTAAGTTCAGTAAATTGGGGGTTTACTATGCAAATTGGATGTTGAAAAGGTGTATAACCCTGCAAATTTGAATTTTCCTCTTATATGGAGGAATGAACTTTTTAGGAGCAGTAGAGGTATTAGACAAGGATATCCCCTATCTCCATTGTTGTTCCTTCTAGTTATGAAGTCACTCGCAAATGACTGAACTAGCTGAGAACATGAGGGTATAACTGTTTCATTGTGCATGAACAAGAGATATTAGATACTTATTCAAGAGAGATATTGGTATGATCTGGAGCAGTTTTGGGACCACGAGTCAACATGAGAAAGTCGGAATCAATACTGGTAAGAGAAATGCATACTAGGACCTAAGTTGTGTCACTGGCTGCAGAATATATTGGATTACCTTTGGGAGACAAGTTTAAAGCCTAGAGTAGTGGAGGTCGATGGTGGAGAAATTCGAGAGTTGGAAAAAGCAGTTTTGTCAAAGAGATCAAAGTAAACCCTTGTAAAGTCAGCTTTGTCTAGAATTCCTACCTACTACATGTCCCTGTACGTTTATCTTTTTTCTGTCTTATAGGAACAAATGAAGTATCATTTAGTTGAATGGAAGCGGGTGATCGCCCCTTTGGAGGAGGTTATTAGAAGACAAAAGCTCCATTTTTACCCAAGTTTGAATGCCACATTATGGCGAAAACTTAAGGAAGAGATGCAGGGAATGATTATTGATTAACTGGTGTTGCGTGTAATGGAGAGGAAGATACAGATCATTTAACTACACATTGCACTTTTCCCACAACTCTGCGAAGCTTCACTTACTGTGATTTTTAAAATTGCTTTCGCTACTACAGTGCGGTTACATTCAAGAACCAGGGAAATGGCCTTGACAAGTTGGAGGAAGATCAGCATCGAGGAAGATAAAGAAAAAAATTAGCAAGGTCTTACCTTTATGTATATTCTGGTTTCTGGAGATAACGAGTAGAAGATTATTTGAAGGAATTGAAAAGCGCTTGGGAGAATAAGAGTTCTTTACTGTGTTACTTGTATTTTTTGTGTAAAGACGATATCCTTTATGTATGGATAGTTGGATGGAATTTCTTGAGGATAAATAAAACATGCGTTATTGTAATTCAGGCACGATCTTGGTGCAATTAATAAAATGGTATTCGACTAAATTAAAAGAAAGATGAACATGTGTTCCCTACGCATCATTACCAATTCTGGTGTTTGGAACTTAATATTGGATAGTTGCACTGTATACATCTTATTATTGCCTCTCATTAGCTAACTCTTTCAAGTTTGAATGATCTTTGTACTCCTTTTTTTTAGCACAACTACTAGATACTGCATCCAAAGTTTTGCCTCTGGTGGTTACGGTATCTGGAAGGGTTGGTTCAGATACACCAATTAACTGTGACTTAAGTGGTCTACGAGGCGTGATCGTGGAAGAAACTGTATGTTGCCTCATTCTTTATGTTGCCTCGTAATAGCGTAGGATGTCTATACTTCCTTTCAATGCTGTTATATTAAATATTCTTGTATATTATTACAGGCCGAGCAACATTTTCTGAAACACAATGATGCAGGTTCTTGGATACAGGATTCTGCATTGATGCTCTCGATGTGTAAAGAAGTTCCGTGGTACCTGGTTGGAATGACTTCCCTCTTGTCTTCCTATCTTAATAATCTTGCAGGCCGTATAGATGAATTTTTAAGAATTTTGTGGTACTTAGGTTTATGCATTTTTTGATTGTTTTTTATTTGTGTACTAGGATGATGGCACAGGCCGTGCTTTTGTAATTGGTGGCCGTGGTGCCTCGGGATTGGTACTGACAATTGGAAGTGAAGTCTTCGAGGAAGCAGGGCGATCATTTGTGCGAGGGACATTGGATTATCTCCAAGGTCTTAAGGTCTGTTTTGACATACAACTTCTGTTCTACGTGTAAGTCATATTCATGTGTGGGTATGGTTTCGCTGTCTAGTTCACTTTGAGTGAACAAGGAGGAGGAGAAGTAAATGAGAGAGGACATGAAAGAGAAGGGAAGGAGAATGCCTCTCCACATTTTTCTCCACCGAAATTGCATGAAGGCAAGGATGTGAATCTTGTTTTAATAGCACTGTTTGTGCTGTTTATTTATAAAAATTATCTTACCTTCTCAAAAAAAGGATATGAATCGTCTCTTTCTTTGCCAATTGTACCGAATAATAAGAGAGGAAGAATTAGTTACCATGAAGAGGAAAACCGACCTGTTTTTCTCTCCTATTCTTTGTCTCCTTCTCAGTACCAGTCATAGTGCAGGTTGTAATCGTTTTTTCATAACTGTGCGCGTCTTTTGGTCAACCTAGTGTACTCCTTAAACTGGTGTCTAAGTATCGAACTCTTCCTTGAGTATGGCCCCTGGGAGTTAGGAGTTAGGACAGATGAAAAGCAAAACTTCTCAAGATGGTAGTTTTGATACCCTTGACAAAGATGCAATATCCGCATAGCTAATTATTCAAACTCTAAATCTTGTTGATGGTAACTTTGACTCCAACCTATTTTCATACATTCCTGGCAAGGCTATTTCCAACTAGCTTTATAAGTGTAGAAGGTAGTGTATTGCAGGAACCCACTCTCACCAGTCACTTGCATATCTGCTGTGTGACCATGTATTTATGTATTTTGATGAAGTTAATTAAGTGATGGTTACTTTTGAAGATGCTTGGAGTGAAGAGGATTGAACGTGTGCTGCCAGTTGGTACTTCTTTGACTGTTGTTGGCGAGGTATGATATGCCTTTTGAGTAGAGATTGTTACACCTGCTTCGCATATAGACACTTTTCTTTTCTTCTTTCTGAAGTGACACTCAAATTTTTTATGTCTTGTAATCATAGTTGATGACAACATTCTTAGCCATTTATTGAGATATGATACGATACATCTAATAACTGAGTAGCTGGGGTTTTTATGCAGTTCATATGTTCTTTGTGAAATGCCTATTATTTTAGTATTTCTAAATTGAAAAAAGAGGAAAGCTGAATAATATAGTAAATCCGAATATGACTAGGTTACTGTCAAGTCTTGCCTGAGATTTGATAAAAAAACTGTTAAGAACTTGTGACCAGAAGAATTTGGTGAAGTCTGACGAACTGGTGCCACAGTACTTTACCTGAAAGCAAAACTGTTGTTTTCTGCCTCATAGAAGGAGCAACAGACATTAACAGAATTTGGATGATGCTAATACCTAAATTCTGTCAACTCATTGATTACCCGCTCTATGTATTCCTAAAGTAATGGTAAATAAAACTGATGACCGCTAATAAGAAAGCTAGAGAAACGGAACACCTTCTATATACTTATCAAGTCTCAGTACCTTCTTATAATTGGTATTTATCTGAATTAGAAATATTAGTATTAGACTATTAGTTGACGCATTCTTTTGTTTGAAAAAATAATTATTGTTCTTGGGGGTAAAAAGGGAGGAGACTTCCTAAGAGGATTCAACTCTAGAACAAACTCAAATTGATCCAAGAGATACAGAAATTTAACTATACCTTTGAATCACATAAAATGCATATCAAAACAGTGTGTATTAACATAAAAAAATATACAAAATGGCTCGGGTCTTTTGTTGCAACTGGGAGGAGCAAGCATCCAAAGTTTGGACTTGCTTTAAATTTGCCATTCCTCGTGTTTTTCATTTGTCATCATTCCCTAATTGATAGGTAATACTTTAAAGGAAAATTGATAAATAAAACAAATAACAAATATAAAAAACTAACAAGGAAATAAGTGTATGAAAATTCATCCAATATTACAAGATTACTCTAGCTATGCTTAAGCATTCATTGTTCACTTGTACTACATTAGTCTGCTTAAACACCAGTCACCCCCTCTCTGGTGCAGATAAGAGCTGTTTGTAGAGTGTAACAAGTTCCTTTTACCTCTATAATTGTTTCAGGCTGTTACAGATGACATTGGAACAATTCGGATCCAGCGACCGCACAAAGGCCCGTTTTATGTCTCTGATAAAACTATTGACCAGCTCATTGCAAATCTTGGGAAATGGTCAAGGTTAGTATGCTTTACTTTCCAACTATAATCACCTCTATATTTTCCCAAGTAACTATACACTATGTTGCGCGGACTCTCCAAATTATAGCCGCACCCGTGTCAGATCCTTCAAAAATGCACTACTTTTGGAGGATCCGACACGTATCCGGCCACATTTTCGGAGAGTCCGAGCAACATAGACTATACATACACCGGCTGGCGAGCGGCTTCCAATGTTAAGTTCAAACTCATTGCCATGAGTACATTCTATTAGGGTAGTGTATTTTATAAGATCTGTATGAAGCACCCTACCACTATCATATCCGTTCAACACATATTTCTAGGAAAAATGGAAGTTCATAAAATAACTTGCATGAACATGTCAATTCCCCCATGAGTTGGGAAGGGGGGGGGGGGGGTATTTAAGTGGAGAAGGGTAGAGGCACTGGCCTATTATCCACCGAGTTTCATACGATGCACCAGCTTGCCCTGGGGGATTTTGCAGTATTAAAAAAATCTCCCTCATGAGTATGTCTATATGCGCCCAGGAATTGTTGATGGTGTTCCCATAAATAGTATTGATAAGTTCTTTTCCTTTCAGATGGTACAAGTATGCTTCAATGGGCTTTACCGTCTTCGGTGTATATCTACTTGTGAAGCATGCTTTTCGTTATGTGATGGAACGAAAGCGTCACTGGGAATATCGCAGGAGGTATGTTTAACCTAAGACTCTTAAAACTGCAGGGTTCTTTTTCTCCCTTTTTTTTCCCTTCAATATTCCCTCCTTAGTTTTGTGTCTTGTAAAGTACTTCTTAGATGTTTGGCTACCTTGATGCTTGTACAAATTACTATGGTGTAGGAGTACCTCACTATGTTTTCTTTTCATGTTTGATTTCAAGGACCCTCCTTAGATTTGTGTCTTGTAAAGTACTTCTTAGATGTTTGGCTACCTTGATGCTTGTACAAATTACTATGGTGTAGGAGTTTTATCTCACTCTGTTTTCTTGTCATGTTTGATTTCAAGGATGAGGTGAGATGCTGCTAGTTTAAGACGTCACTTTCTTTAGGCTGCGTCAGTTAGCTCAATCGGGGGATCAATGAGTTGCTTAGAAAGATGCTTTTGAAGATGGCAAAGCCAGTAATTTAGGGAGGAGAGTTTGATGTAGAACCAAGAAGAGGGTAGAGAGGACTGAGAAAATGAGAAAGGGAGAAGAGAGAAAGTTAACAGGAGAGTGAGAGAGGAGAGAAGCTGTAACGAGGAGATACTCAGAAAGTGTTCATTCATCAACTGCTTTAAATTAAATTACATAAGTGTCTTATATAAGGACAGGGAGAAAAATGAAGAATTTAGACATGTCTAGAGAAACTTTAACATCAACTTAAAACTATCCTGAGTAGTGAAATTTTGCTTTTTTTTTTCTTCTTGTTCCCAAAAATTACCAATGCAGAAAGGTATTTTCTTCTTTTAGTGATCTAGATCTCGACGCTTATGGCATTGAACTTACTAGAAATATATTCGTGCAGCAGTTCGTTTGGAGTGGAAAAGATTGTGCGCCCGTCATTCTTATGTTCTTATATTACAGAATTCCTCCAATAGATGCCTTTGCAATTCTGTACATTTCAAGTGACAATTTTGCTTTTTCTATTTTTCTTTTTTCGGTAATAATCCTAATCCGAGAAACACTTGACCGTGCAGAGTTCTTGCTGCTGCTGCTAAAAGGACAGGACATGAGGATGAAGGTAGCCTGCTCGGTTTTCACTTCTATCATGTTGTCTCAATCCTTGGTTGCTTTGCCATCAAACTGTACTATTTTGCTTCCTGTCGTTTTGTAGGTTCTAATGTTACAACTGAGAATGGAGTGGATACTCACCATTTAATGCCAGATTTATGCGTCATATGCTTGGAGCAGGAATACAACTCAGTTTTTGTCCCGTAAGACCCTTTTAACTTACCTCTGATTATTTGGGATTCTTATGATTTGGTCTATTATATTACCATGGTAAGGGCATTTTGCTTCTTACCATGGAGAAAGTACATGAAAAGCCACTACTGCAGTTTTAACGATTCCTCGCATCCCACTTCAGATCTTGTGTCCCTAGTTAATGGCACATTTCCTATCCCAATCAGTGGATTGTTGCCATGTTGATGTTGAGCCTTTAGAGATGCACCGTGTTAACTAAGACGCTCTGTGAATTAATAACTAACTGCTTCTGCAAGTTGTAACCGAGCGCCCCTCTTTCCTAAGTTATGCTCTTCATAAATAAAAAGGCTTCCTACCGTTCGTCTTTTATCACTATTACTTCAAAAAATTTAATTTTCAGGACAAATTGCTTTGCTGCAAAATTGGCATATTTATCAAGATTCATATGCCAACCCCAACTAGTTTGGAATGAGGTTTAGTTGTTGACTCGTTTTATGACTAACCAATCACAATAGAAGCAAAGAGTTCATATAAGCAAGACCACCGAATTCAGACAAAACTAGTTTACTGTTTATCTTACAAGGATAAGTGCGAGATTTTGGAGCCTAGTTTGCCTTAAAAGTCTAATTATTTAATATTGGAATAAGATGGTCCTGAATGGAGTAGCATGTGTAGAGGACTCATATAGCTGCCTCAACTGACTTTAGGTTCTTGGATAGTTGAGTTAATTTGATTTGATTACTTATGGGTTAGCCCCTCTTTTCTCCATGTCTTAGCCGGTGAGTGAGATTCTGAGAAAGTAAACCTATATCTCAGACTTGTCACCAGGTTTTGCCTATGTTCCAATTGTCTTTCACTGGCAGCGTATGAAATCTGCATCTTTCTTTTGAAGTATTCTCCTCGTTTGGTTCATCCCATCTGGGCAAATTTACCTAAACACACTGCACAAATTAACTCAAGGGCTTTGAGGGGTCAGAGTAGAAAAATGCAGGAAAACTGCGGTATAGGAGTATTTTGTTCCATCTCTTGTTCTATCGATGATTATATTTTTTGAGAACTATTGTATAATGTGGTGGTCTTGCCTTTAGAGTGGGCTGGCAACATTACTTGGAACAGGAGATGGGATAGGAACATGGGACTGAAGGTGGTGTGTCCTCACCTCCAATACATTAAATAACTGCTGGATATTAATCTGGCATCTCGTGCTACTGCCAAACTTGTGCACTTTATGTTGGTTTTATACAGATACCCATTGCTCTGAAAATCCTATGTTTCTTGATACTATGATATATTTGGTGCACTTACCTGTTTGTTTCGCAGGTGTGGTCATATGTGCTGTTGCATGACGTGCTCTTCACACTTGACAAACTGCCCACTTTGTAGAAGACGGGTTGACCAGGTAGTGAAAACTTTTCGTCATTGATGTGCTCATTGTGTCATAGCCTGAAGGTGACAGCACACATTGATGAGCAGAATCGATTCGCTCACTGTCATGTTGAAATCGTCTGCTGAAATATCATTTTCTCGTCTGCTGAAATATCATTTTCTCGTCTGCTGAAATATTCGTCTGCTGAAATATCATTTTCTCGCTCACAGAATCAATTCTTTTGTGCGGAAGTAGTTCTAATAGCTCGTGTGAAGGTTTAGGAGCTTTTGGTTGTGTTAGCCTTTCTTGAAACTCGAATTTAACCTGTAGATAGTATTGAGCTGGATTAATTCGTAAATTGAGAAGTTTTATGCAAAATGATGTATAGCCTCCATTCATGCAATTATCTCTCCATTCAACGGTTTAACTTGTGCTTCTATTTCACACGCTCGGGCTGACACAAGACCTTCCCTCCATTTCTTATATTCGTTTAATGAACTGCGACCTCCAAAGCTTGTATTAGGACAGAAAATTTGATCTTCATCTGAAGTTGGAGGATTTTGTCGAATGTGAAGTGGACTGAGGAACTTATCGTCCCAAGTTGAAAGTATACGAATAAACCATGTGAGACTTCCCAGCGTGAATCTGGATTTAGTCGGGCTGCAATCTGAGTACCGGACACCGGGTGAACCCCCCCCCCCGCACACAACCCAAAAAAAAAACATGATTTTCTTGGGAGGTTTTGATATTATCAAGTGACAGCTAATGTGATCACTAACCTTCAAGCTCATTTCTTAGTCCATTATTCAGGACTCCAAGCCCGAATTCTCACTTTCTGGTTATTGACTTGGAGTCTTGGACCATGCAATGAGCAAGAATGATTTTCTAAGATAGCTGGAGAAGCTCATCTCTAAACAATAAAAGTTTCTTGAATTTTAATTTAAGGAACTCGTCCAAATTGGCATAAGAGGTCTCTTTTATTTCATTTCCATCAAAGGTCTTTGAATTTTTATTTTGTTAAGAGATGGATTTCAGGTCTAACGCAATTTCAAAATTAACTTACGAGGGATCAGGACTATCTAAGGTCATATTAAGAAATAATTCATTCCTTCTATCAAGCTAGGGTAACTAAACACATTTTTGCATGCTTAGTGGTTGTATATCTGGAATGTGAACAATATAACACGGTACTTAACATTGAATAAACGAATGGGTCTAGCTTGATATCATGATTCAAAAAAAAAGAAAAAAAGAAAGTGAGCTTAATCTAATCGCAAAAGTTAACAAATCAATTCCATAATTTAATGAAAGACAACCTAACAAAGCAAGGGACGAAATATTCGACGTTTTAATTTTCTAGCTCATTTTTTATTACATAGCAAAAAGCCTGTTAGGCTAAAAAAGTTTTTAGTGCTTTCCAATCGCTATGAATGCTTTTATTTACCTAGTTAGCAAATAACAGCCTTTTCATCCAACCATTAAAAAATCTGTTTTCTAAAATGACGGCTGCACGGTATTATTATTTTTTCAGCTGTGATTTGACATTTCTGTCTTCCATTTTCTTCTTCTTGCCCAAGGCATTATATACCTTGTTCCCCTTTTAGTTGGCGTTGATTTTAGAAGGAAAAATGGGTCTATGTAGCTGGAAATGATGCTTTTTTTTTTTCCCTTTTTTATTAAATCATTGGGTGGTATTCAGTATATATGGTAAAAATAGCACTGGCTAGCCAGTTTTCGGACTGATCATTAAAATAGCAGCGTTTGCAAAGTCATTGAAAAATAGCCACTACTTTGTTGCAACACGTAAAGTTCCAGCATAATATACTGGAGATCGATGCACCTGTGTATGAACTTTCAGCATATTGTACTGTAATTCCAACATGCGAAAAGTTTCAGTATAATATATTGGAGATTGGAGCACCTGTGTATGAATTTCCAGCATATTATGCTGGACCGGTGTATTATACTGGAATTTCAGTATATCATACTGGAGTATTTTTCGGATTTTGAACAGTGTTTTTGTTCAGATTTATCTTTACATGAAAAGTGGCTAAATTTCGATTACTTTTAAAATTGTAGCTATTTTTGAATGACCACTTGTAAATCTGGCTATTTTTTAATTTCACCCATATGGGGTCGATTAATTCTAATTTGCATAGTCTAAAGTCCATTTAAGAGTAAGATTCTCTAACAAAAAATTCTCAATTCCAAGAGTTCGAAACCGAAATTTCAGAGTAATGCTGAAAATGCTGTCTCTCCTGACTTCAACACAAAAAATGCGATTCTTACAACCAATAATCCACTGTTTTTTCTTCTACTTAGTCTAAGTCCTGCGATTACTTTAAGACTTTGAAACTAAACCCCTCTACCTTTTCGAATCTGATGCCATTGCCTTTATGCTGATGTTTAGTTACGAGCCCACTGTTACTCATGTTCCACTTTCCCAAGTTTCCATTTTCTTCCTAGAAAGTGACAAATACATCTTTTAATAACAGGTGTAGTATCTTTTCTTATCATGTTAATATCTGATATATATATATATAGGTCATCGGCCCACACGATATTAATTCATTTTTTTTTTTTAGAGATTTTTACATTCCTATGATATATAGTAAACTATATTACCATCCATGCTTAACTTTTAATATAATTACCTTTTATATATCCTAATTACCATTTATATACATTTTAGGGGTTTTAATGGTATTAATTAGTCTCCTAATTTAACTCTACCGTATATTCCCACTCCCCCCAAATTTCTCTCTCCAAATCTCACCCCCTCACCCACGTATCAAACCACACCCCACGATTTTCTCTTCAATCACCCACTATTTCCTCTTCTAAAACCAGCGAAAATCTGTAACCCCTCCACCATTGACAACCATTAAAAAGCTTTGAAACTTTGAATTCGAACTTGGATTTTCAAAAGACATTATTTGTTTGGATTGGATGTTGTTGCAAAGACTTGAGAATTCTCTCTACGTCTCTCTCTATCTCTCAATCCCAAATTTCAATAATATAAAGCAAAGGAAAAGAGAGCAGCAATTCCACCATTGACAGCCATTAAAAAGCTTTGAAGCTTTGAATTCGAATTTGGGTTTTCAAAAATCATTATTTGTTTGGATTGGGTGTTGTTGCAAATAATTGGGAATATGATTTGGAGTTTATATCTCAATTTTGAGGAGTTTTGGTGAAGATTAGACTTGGTTTTGGCTGCATTTCAGATTGAAACTCGAAGAGGAACAAGAAGAAGACATGACATGCATTATATTGCAGAAATTGTAGTAAAATTGTAGAAAAATTATATTTTGTATTTTATTTATTTATTTTTCTTTTATTTATTTAACTATTGTATGAAAGTTGAACAACATTGTATAAAAATTATATTTAAGTTGTATGATATTGTAGTTGTATATAACTGAGTAGAAATAATGTATGAAAATTGTAGATAAGTTGTATAATATATAATTAGTTGTATGAAATTTATTTTTACTATGTATAAATCAGATACAAAATATACAAAAGACATATTGTATAAAATTTATATTTAAGTTGTATGGTATTGTAGTTGTATTTAACTGGGTAGAAATAATGTGTGAAAATTGTAGATAAGTTGTAGATAAATTGTATAATATATAATTGTAGAAGTCTGTCTTAAAATGATAAGTTTAAAACGCGGAATAGTCAAAAAAAACCTCTACCCAAGATTTGGTGTCACATTACTCACGAACCACTAAGAATAAACTAAATACAAAGGTTTGAAAGAAATATAACAGCTGTCTGTCTCGAAACAATGAGGCAACAGTCAAAGGAAAATATAAAGAAGAGACGTCGGGCCTGCGGACGCCTGCAAGGCTACCTCAGTCTCGTTCAATGATGAGAAGAAGCTAAGGCAATGATTTCCGCTATTGAAAGAATCCCTTCTGTTTATGCTCATACAAATTTACCAACACATCTCTATTAATCATGAACGCGCATCTTACCGTAAATCTCTCCCGAGTAATCACAGTAATATACTAATTGCACTCTCCCGAGATACACTAGCTTACTTTGTTTAGCACAATTCACTTTAGATTACACCCAAGGCTTCGTTATCCCTAATCCCGCCTTTAAACCCGCAATTATAGATTCCTCTTATACTTTGGGAGTGGTGTTGTTCAACAATAACCTAAATATGCACTCTTTTCCAAGTTATGCACACTAAATAGGCACAACTAATTGAGGATCCTGTCAATTAACTACAACAAGCACNTCCATAATTACCATTGTTGAGGCGTGCAACCCGCTCCATAATACTGCTGTTGCGGCGTGCAACCCGACCCACATTATTTATCATTTATCATTGTTGCGGCGCGCAACCTGATCCTAATATATTATTGTTGCGGCGTGCAACCCGATCCTCAACATCATTGTTGCGGCGTGCAACCCGATCCTCACTATCATTTGACAGTCTAATTTCCCAAACAACAGTCACATTTAAGAGGCACAAAATAAGCAAATATTTGACAACATCCCGGCAAGGGAAAGAATTCAACAAGTTCAACCAAACGTCCCGACAAGGGAATAACCAACTACGCTTTCTCTTTCTTACTTTCCTTATCTTTTAATTCACTTTACTATTTTGAGCCAACGCTCCAAAGAATCAAATCATTTCGTGTACTTTCAATATTCTTATCACAATTCGAGCCAATGCTCCCAGGAATCAAGTGATCATATTACCGTTCACATGTTATTCACAACAACTAGGAATCCTCCGATAAACACGGAGTTCATAGCCAAATCATGATAATCACAATATAAGGACTCACGGTCATGCTAGACACCAATGTATAGATACTCGTCACCATGCCTATACATCGTACTCGATCACATAGCAATTAGCAACAAGACTCAACTCCTATTCCCTCAAGCTAGGGTTAAACCAAACACTAACCTCAAAGCCTTGAAATCCAATTAATCCTCAACTATTGCTTTACCTCGCGGTTCCACCTTCAGTCCGTTCGAATCTAATCACAAATTGCTCAATTACTTTAGCAAACACTATAAGAATTAGTTTGAATGCATAAAAACGATTTTCCCAAAGTTTTGCTCGAAATTTCCCAAAACGCCCTCGGGCCCACGTGGTCAAAACTCGAGGTTCGAACCAAAATCTGGTTACCCATTCCCCCACGAGTTTAGATATATAATTTGTTTTGAAATCGGACCTCAATTCGAGGTCCAACTTCCCAATATATAGAAAATCTAGGTTCTACCCAAAACCCCCAATTTCACCCATGAAAATCCTTGATTTCAAGTGGAAAACATGTTTAATGATGTTAAAAGTTGCAAGAATTGAGTAAAAATCAACTTACAAGTGATTTGGGATGAAGTTTGCTCTTGAAAATTCGCCTATGGTGTTTGGGTTTTGAAAGAATGGTGAAAAGTGGTAAAAATTCGACTAAGTATAAAATCTGCTGGGCCGCGGATATGGGAAATGCGAACATAGGTTCGCATTTGCGAACAATGCAGGCCTGGGAAATGCGAGACTAATTTTTCGCATTTGCGAATTCAAGCTGCCAGGGGACCCTTCGCATTTGCGAATTGGGTCTCGCATTTGCGAACCAGGGTCCATCGCATTTGCGACGCCTGGTTTCGCATTTGCGAAGCTTGGTCTATCTGGGCTGGTTTCGCATTTGCGAACCAGCCTTCGCATTTGCGATAGCTGAGCTTTCGCATTTGCGATAGCTGAGCCTTCGCATTTGCGAACCCTGGCTTCGCATTTGCGAAAATTGCAGAAGCCAAATACCAGATTTTTTTCAAAACATGAGAAATGCAATCCGATGCCTATCCAAAACTCACCCGAGCCCTCGGGGCTCCAAACAAAACATGCACACAACCTCAAAAACATCCTACGGACTTACTCGCGCGATCACATCGCCAAAATAACATCATATACATAGAATCAAGCCTCAAAACTCATGATTTTCTTTGAAATGTTCATAAAGCCTCAAATTTCCATTTCAAGTCCGAAACACGTCAAACGACGTCCAATTTCGACCAAACTTTACAGAAAGCGCTTAACACATATTTAAGACTTGTACCGGGCGTCGGAACCAAAATACGAGCCCGATACCATAGTCTTTTAATCAATTTCCATTTCCATTTTCCTTAATAATTTCAGAAAAATAATTTCACGGAAAAATTCATATCTCGGGCTCTAGACCTCGGAATTCGATTCCGGGCACATTCCCGAGTTCCATATTTTTCTACGGACCTTCCGTGACCGTCCAATCTCGGGTCCGGGTCCGTTTACCAAAAATGTTGACCAAAGTCAACTATAATCATATTAATATCAAAATTCTTCAAATTTTTCACAGAATTCACATATTTCAACATACAAGCTTTCCGGCTACGCGCCCAGACTGCGCACGCAAATCGAGACGATAGAAAATGAGGTTTTCAAGGCCTCAGAAGCACGGAACAGATGAGGAAATAGGTGATGACCCCCTTTGGGTCGTCACAGAAATTGAGGCGCTGCAGATTTGGTGATTGGTATTATAATATAATTTGATATCCTTATTAGTGTTGCTGATGTTGCTATTGAGAAGAAAACTGAACAACTCAATATAGGATCTAGATAAAACAAATATATATCAAATGCAAATTATTTTGGTAAATATTTCTTTAAGTAGAAAAGCAACTATATTGACCATTTACGTAGAATGAATACTTCCAGTAGGGGAACGAACAACTCAACACCACATGATAATTGATAGTAGTATTATGCAGGACAATGCGTAAGCAAATGAGAAAATAGAGTATTTTCGAAAAATAGAGATCGGAAATAGTGAGAGAAACAGGCTTAATTAATAGCGAGATTTGTGTTGAAGAAAATCTGGAAGAATCCTTAATATCCAAATTCACGCGCCTATAAAAGGAGTTATACATCTAAAAGGATTCTGTTTTGAATGAGTTGTTCAAATTTTATATAATAAATATGTCCAGGTCGGGTAATATGCTAATTATGGACATTTTTGATTATATAGTTTCATATATGGTATAGGAATAAAAAAATCTCTTTATTTTTAAGGGAGAAGGTCCATTAGAGTAGCTTGCTATCCGGGCTTTCGCGCGTTGCTTTGGTGTTGCACTACAGCCATAGACTGGCGAACCCCACAAAAAAAAATTAAAAATAAAATAAAATAACAAGTGTCATTGAAAAAATATTATGTTAATTTTTTTGATATATACATATAATTTATCGTTTAAAAATTATTAAATTGTGGCAATATACTGACACCATTTATAAAAAATTATGCCTACACCATTTTTTTTTGGGTGCTTTCTAGATAACAGTACATATGTATTCATCTTTTTTGTCAAAAAGGAAAGCATGAGAAAGTCATGAGGAATATGATACCTGATGGCTAGAATCATATTACAATATGTCAACAATAGCAAACAAAGTAGTACATAATTATTTCTTAACGATGGCCAAATGAGGAATATCTAGTGGAAAATTCGGCTTCATTATTGGGTTTAACTTATCCATTCACACCAAAGAGTCCTAATTATTAAGGATTAAGGAACCTACTTAATTAATATAAATAAATCCTTAATCTCCCCTTATTAAACGTCCTCGTCCATCCCTTTTTTCCCATCTCAACTCATAAAACAAGACAAAACAAAACACAATCTAGCTACCTTCTTCTCAAATGGCAAAAAACCATAGCAACACCAAATTAGAATCTCAGTCCCAAGGATCATATCGAAAGATATTCAAGGCGTTTAAACGCCGTTTTTCTTCAGCTCGTCCACTAACACAGAGCCCAGTTTCTACTACTAAAAAAGCTGACGCTAAGCCGTCAACCGCCATTGCTTCTGCTTCAAACAATGTGCTCATAGAATATAATCACAAGCCCAAGCCCATGTTCAAATCTGAAAACAAGCCCGGCCGGGTAAACAATATGGCAGCAAATTTTCAGCAAAATCAGGGACCTAAAGGAGTGAAGTTTCAAGCTGGATATAATAATATTACTACTACTGCTAGTAATGAGAAGTTTAATGATTTTATTGATCATGTGAAGAACAAGATAAAAGCTACGTCAACTTTTGTTGTTGCTGATGAGAACGATGATACAACAGCTCGTGTTAAAAGGACAACGACAAGAAGAGACAGTTTTAATGATAGAGTTTCTCACTTTATCAATCGGGCAAAGCTTAAGATGAGAACTACAACTATTGTTGGTGGTAGCGGTGGTGGTGGTGGTGATAATGGTGATGGAAAGTTGCAGCCGTTTGTTCCGCGTTAAACATAATGAAACTATATGAAGAATCCTAGCAGAAAAGAATATATTATATTATATTTATGTATGGTTTAAAAATAAGGTGAAATCTTTTATTGGTTGAGTGCTTTAATTAAAATATTGGTTGGATACCGTACGTGTGTATTTGTATGATGAGTACTAGGAAAAGGAGATGAACTTTTAAGGTTGCGTGTATAAAAATATTTGTTTGATTTGAGTATGACTTGTATGCTTTAATTTATTCTGCAAAGCTATGCAATATGCTAGAAATTAATGCCATTGAAATTGCGGAAAAGGGTTCAAAATACCCCTAAACTATTGGAAAAGGTTTAAAAATACCCTTCATCCACCTATCTGGCTATAAATATCCCTCCATCCACTTTTTTGGTTCACTTATGCCCTTTGACCGTTAGGTCAATGCTAAAATGAAAATAATTATTATTCTTTTCGCAACACTTAAAAAAAATGCAAACTATTTTCGTTTTTTTAAACTAATACACCAATAGTCCACTAATTTAATAAAGTCTTCTTATTTTTTTTTCAGTTTTTTTAAAGCATTTTTTGGTAAAAACTGGAAAAAAAATGATTTTAATAAAATATTTTCGTTTTTTAAACCTGAAAAAATATTTTCAACAAAATATTTTTTTTTTGAAAAATAGTTTTTTTTCAGTTTTTTTAAAGCATTTCGATTTTCAGTTTTTTATAAAGAAAAAATGTTTTCGTTTTTTTAAAAAACTGAAAAAAATATATTTTTCAAAAACGAAAATATTTTGTTGAAAATATTTTTTCAGATTTTAAAAAACCAAAATAGTTTATTTAAAACCTTTTTTTTCTTCTATTTTTACAATTTTTTCAGTTTTTACAAAAACAAAAATGCTTTAAAAAAAATTTTTTAAAAAAAAGAAAAAAAATACGTTTTTGTAAAAACTGAATTGTTTTTTGTAAATGCTGAAAAAAAGAAAAGAAGAAGAAGACATTACTAAATTAGTGGACTACTGGTGAATTAGTTTAAAAAAAGAAATTATTTTGTAGAATATTTGTTTTAAGTTTTACAAAAGAATAATAATTATATTTCATTCAGCATTGACCTAACGGTCAAAAGGCATAAGTGAATCAAAAAGGTGGATGGAGGGGTATTTTTAGCCCAATAGTTGGATGAAGGGTATTTTTAAACCTTTTCCAATAGTTTAGGGGCATTTTGGACCCTTTTCCGTTGAAATTGGGGTGAAATTCAAAGATAGTAAAATTTACAAGTGATAATTTAAAAATAGCCACAGTTTTCAAATTAATCAAAATTTAGCCACTTTTTATGTAAAGATAAATCTGAACAAAAATATTGTTCAAAATCCGGAAAATATTCCAGTATAATATACAGGAGTTCGGATTTTTTACATGTGTAGTTCCAGCATAATATACTTGAGTTCCAACATAATATGCTGGAATTTTATACACAGGTGCTCCAATCTCCAGTATATTATGCTGGAACTTTTCGTGTGCTGGAGTTCGAGCATAATATGCTGGAAGTTCATACACATGTGCTCCAATCTGCAGTATATTATGCTGGAACTTCCTGTGTTGCAGCAAAATAATGGCTATTTCAATGACTTTGAAAAGGCTAGCTATTTTTCAATTACGAGTTGTTGAGAGAAGTAGCTCTCATATTTGTAACTTAACTACAGTCAGTAGAGTAGTTAGATATATATACTTAACTATAGTAAGCAGTTAGAGTTAGTTGGAGTTAATAGAGTATATAAATACTAGCTTAGTCTAAGATCAAAAACAACAATACATATATTTTCTTTCTCTAAGAATGAAGTAATCGTCTGCTTCTCCACTCTTCTTCGTCTTACTTCTCTTTTACTTCTGATTCAATAACCGCCATAGCTGAGCTTCTTAACATGGTATCAGAGCTCGGTTAATTGAGTTCGAGTTCAGCTGTGACGAATCAAATTGAATCAATTTCTTCAGCAGATCTATTCAATTGAGCTAAGGCTCGATCTGCATGTCATTCCTTGCAAGCTAATGTTTTGAGATCTGTTCGATTGAGTCTCAATTTTGACAATCGATTGCATCTGATCTCAGATTTCTAGGACAAGCTTACTTCAAACGTCTGCAACAATGCCGGCTACTGAAGAAATTGTTGAAAATCGGACCACAAACCCAATAGATCAAGTTGATCATCATCCCCTGTACATTCATCCATCTGATACACAAGGTTCAGTTCTAATCTCTATTCAGTTACAAGGATCGGAGAATTACTCTGTTTGGAGTAGATCATTGAAAATAGTGCTTCATGGTAAAAACAAATTAGGTTTTGTTCTAGGCACCTGCAAAAAGAGTAACTATGATGTCAGTCTTCATGATCTGTGGGATAGGTGTAATACAATAGTGCTGGCTTGGATTATGAATACTGTAGCACCTAATTTGATTAGTAGTGTCATCTATGCCTCTGATGCTTATACGGTTTGGGAAGATCTTAGGGAACGATTTGACAAAGTAAATGCATCTAGAGCTGCCTATCTACATAAGGAAATTGCTACCCTGACACAAGGAGTGTCATCTGTGTCTGTATATTTCTCTCGTTTGAGAGAACTCTGGGATGAATATGAAACACTCACTCCACCACCTTCTTGTGGCTGCCCTGAGTCTAAGAAACATGTAGAACACTACCAACTTCAAAAGCTTTACCAGTTTCTAACAGGACTAAATGATTCCTATGAGAATGCCAAAAATCAGGTGCTTATGACTAGACCCTTACCAAATCTGAACCAAGCCTACTCCATGATAATCAATGTAGAGAGTCAAAGGATTAGTGGAAAAGTTGTGAACAGTGCTAATGACAACAGTGAAGCTGCTGCAATGATGAGTAACAGAGCTCATGCTAGTGGTCATAATGGAGGATATAATAATGCTGGAGGCTACACCAACACCAACACTAACTACTCTGGAGGTTACAAACCTAAGAATTCCTTTAACAAGCAAACAGTTCAATGTGACTACTGTAAGGGTAGAGGTCATACAAGGGAAGTCTGTTTCAAACTTCATGGATATCCTAGTGATTTCAAGAATAAGAGGAGAGGAGGATCTTTTAATGCTCAGGCAAACAATGTGAACAGCAATTTGAATCCTATGGAGAATAGCTACAGAAATGTATCTTCAGAGATACAAGGCTCTCAGTCAAACTGTCCTGCTCCTGCTCAGTTCTTCACTCCAGAACAATATCAGCAAATTCTACAGATGCTGAACAAGGGTAAAGAGATTGAACCTGTTGCCAACTCAGCTACTGCAGGGACAACAGGTATATTACATGCTTTTATGTCTACCTTGGTGGGTCATAATTGGATAGTAGACACAGGAGCCTCTAATCACATGGTGCATAGTTTGAATCTGTTGGACTCTTATGAAGAAGTGTCAGAGAAGGATAAAAATAAAGTTCAATTACCTACTGGACAGGCTTCTATTACACACACTGGAATCTGTTCTTTCTTCAGGAATAAGAAAATAAAGAACATACTTCACATTCCAGACTTCAAGTATGACTTACTATCAGTGTCTAAGATCACAAAAGAGCTAAGATGCTTAGTGGCATTCTTTCCTGACTTTTGTGTGTTTCAGGAACTCTTCAGTGGGAAGGTTCTGGGAATTGGTATAGAGGAGCTTGGACTCTACATCCTCAAGGCTGCAGACAGACAGGTTCCTGACCATCATACATCACCAAGTGTAAATATCACTGTTAGTACAAATAAGACTGGTAGTCAAAATAATACTAGGTCATGTACTGATTCTTCTTTGTGGCATAGAAGATTAGGACATGCTCCTCTAAAGGTCTTGCAGAAATTACATAACCTTGAAGGTTTGCTTAGAACTGAACATCAACACTGTACTGTATGCCCTATTGCAAAGCAACCAAGACTACCTTTTCCACTTAGTACTTCTTGCTCAACTTCTATTTTTGATCTTGTTCATGCAGATGTGTGGGGTCCATACAGATCACCCACTCATGATGGTAAGAGATACTTCTTAACCTTGGTGGATGATTTCTCTAAATATATATGGATCACTACTAAGGCAGATACAATAGTAGTTTTAAAGAATTTTCTAACTATGGTGGCAAATCAGTTTAAGACTGCAGTCAAGTGCCTTAGAACTGACAATGGTACTGAATTTGTGAATGATCAAGTTCAACATCTGTTGCAAAATCTGGGAATTCTTCATCAGAGCTCTTGTGTATATACACCCCAACAGAATGGGGTGGTTGAGAGAAGGCATAGAAGCATATTGGATATGGCTAGAGCTCTCAGATTTCAAGCGTATATGCCCTTAAGATTTTGGGGAGAATGTGTATCTACTGCAGTGTATCTCCTGAACAGGTTACCCATTGGACCTCTTCAAGGAAAGTCTCCTTTTGAAGTACTATTCCAGAAGATACCTTCACTACACCATCTTAGAGTGTTTGGAGGCTTATGCTATGCCACAAATGTGCAGAAGGTTGATAAGTTCAGTCCCAGGGCAGTTCCAGTAGTTCATATGGGTTATTCAACTTCTCAAAAAGGGTATATTCTCTATGACTTACACTCCAAAGGGTTCTTTGTAAGTAGGGATACTGTTTTCAAAGAAGACATATTTCCTTTTAAGCATATGCACCTTGGAAACTCTCCCTTGTTCCCTGTACTAGAATTCACAGATAACTCACATGAACAGAATAGTACTACCATTCCTCCTACAAATTCACCTACTTCTCCTAGTCCCCTTCAACCTCCCTCTTCCAATCCTATCTACTCTGATATTTCTGAACCACTTCCTAATATCCCTGCTCCTTTATCCTCAACTTCTACTGAAGGTCTCAGAAGATCCTCTAGGCCTTCAAACCCTCCTATATGGCTAACTGATTATGTAGTTCAATCCAAAAAATCCACCTGCTTCTATCCTATCTCACACCATGTCTCCTACAATCACCTTTCTTTAGAGTACAGGTCTTCTCTTGCTGCCTATTCAGCTATTGTTGAGCCTAGCACTTTCAAAGAGGCTAGTGCTGATCCCAAGTGGGTTGAAGCCATGCAGGCTGAAATTTCAGCATTACAAGACAATATCATATGGTCCTTGGTTGACTTGCCTCAAGGAAAGGTTCCTATTGGATGTAAGTGGGTTTTCAAAGTCAAGTACAAGTCCAATGGTGAAGTGGAAAGATATAAGGCCAGACTAGTAGCTAAAGGCTACAGTCAACAAGAGGGCCTAGACTATACAAAGACATTCTCTCCTGTGGCCAAGATGGTCACAGTGAGGGCTGTAGTTGCTCTAGCTGCTGCATCAAGCTGGTACATCTTCCAGATGGATGTCCATAATGCTTTCCTACAAGGTGATCTTCAGGAGGAGGTTTACATGGAAGTTCCAGATGGCTTTTCAAGCCAGGGGGAGACTAAACAGGTGTGTAAGTTGCATAAATCCTTGTATGGCCTGAAGCAAGCACCCAGGCAGTGGAACCTTAAACTAACAGAGGCACTCCTAAACATGGGATTCATTCAAAGTCACTATGACTATTCCCTCTTTACCAAGAGAAGAGGAGCTGATCTTGTAGTTATTTTAGTCTATGTGGATGACTTGTTGGTAACTGGCAGTAATTTGCTCATCATTCAGCAAGTTAGAAGAGAGTTGCAAGAGAGATTTAAAATGAAGGATCTAGGGGAGCTAAAGTATTTCCTTGGAATTGAGTTCTCAAGGTCTAAAAAGGGTATCTTAATGTGCCAAAGGAAGTATGCTCTAGAGTTGGTGTCTGAACTTGGTCTAGCAGGAGGGAAAACAGCCCATACACCTCTTGAATTCAACCACAAACTCACTTTTGTAGAGTTTGATCAAGCAGTGAAAGACAATAATCCTGAAGATATACAACTTGAAGAAAAGGGCAATTATCAGAGGCTAGTTGGGAGACTTTTATATCTAACAATGACTAGGCCAGACATAGCTTTTGTGGTGCAGGTACTCAGCCAGTATATGCATGCACCTAAGGTTTCTCACATGGAAGCTGCCAAAAGAGTGGTGAGATATATCAAATCTACACCTGGACTGGACCTATTCATGCCAACAGGAAGGTGCAGCAATCTAGTAGCCTACTGTGATTCAGACTGGGGAAGCTGTGTTGAATCAAGAAGGTCAGTCACAGGGTATGTGATCAAGTTTGGAGATGCATTGATTTCTTGGAAGTCAAAAAAACAAAGTACAGTATCCAGAAGTTCAGCTGAAGCAGAGTTCAGAAGCATGGCAACCACAGTAGCTGAGATTGTATGGCTAGCTGGACTCTTCAAAGAATTAGGAGTGGACATTATTTGCCTGTGCCTCTACAATGTGACAGCAAGGCAGCAATTCAAATTGTTGCACATCCTATCTTTCATGAACGTACTAAGAATATAGATATTGACTGCCATTTTGTAAGGGAGAAACTTGTGCAAGGTCTTATACAAACACAGCATGTGAGAACAGCAGAACAACTAGCAGATGTGCTGACAAAAGCTTTGTGCAGACCACGGCATGATTATCTTCTCAGCAAGCTGGGAATGAAGAATGTGTTTCATCCCTCAGCTTGAGGGGGAGTGTTGAGAGAAGTAGCTCTCATATATGTAACTTTAACACAGTCAGTAGAGTAGT
>NW_017671224.1:291374-300015 GCF_001879085.1 Nicotiana attenuata
GCTTATTTAATATATAGCCCGTCTGCATTTCAATTATAGCCACATTAATCCCCTTAATTGACCCAATTCCAGGCCCAATTTCGGACCAGTCCAACCCAATCCCCTAACCCATTTAAAGCACCCGATGGGATTCTATTTTAATCATAGCCGTTGATCTAAAAGATCAACGGCTCACACGCACCCTTTCCATTTTTAATCTACCAACACCCCAACCCTAAATTCATTTCCCTCTACCTGCCGCCCTTGAATCCCCTTCCTCTCCCATTCTCTCTGCAACCCTAGTCGCCGCCACCCAAACAAACCCTAATCCCTTCGATTCTCGCCGGAATCCATGGCTTCTCGGCCATGGAAACCTCATACTCACCCCCCATCTCTCGTATATGCCTGGTACTCGAAGGTTTGAGGCTAGACCTCAAAGGTCTCCACTCAGATCTCCGCCGACTTGAGATTTTCGGCCATCTCCGGCCTGGCTCCGGCATATCTTAACCTCTTGAGCCTGTGTCCAGCCTTATGCGACTTAGATCGGACCTTTTCCAAGCCTTTCTCATTCTAGGGTTCACCTGAAACCCTAGCTGTTCAAGGTTTTTCTCCGATTCTCCTCACATCTGTGTATTCGTGCTCTATTTTGAGTTCTTGAAGGATTTCCCCAACTTTTCTTTTAAAAATCTTTTACTTTCAAAGTCACTTCTTTCTGATTTAGGGTTTCTGAAAAATGCTTAAGTGTTTTTCCGACTTTTCTTTTCCCTTTCTTTGTGTATGTTTGTCTCTACTATGTTTTTATGTTCTTTTTTTACACATGTTCTTCTACTATGTTTGCTATATTTTGTTCTTCCTTCTACCATGTTTCTATGCTATGTTTTCACATGCTTTCCCACTATGTTCAGCTATTTGCCTTCCACTATTATCTCGCCTACTGTATTTTCCTACCGTGTTCATTAAGTGTTCTTATTTTTTTTTACCTTTTAAGTTTCCTCTAGAATACCTGCTTAAACATGTTTTCCTCTACTGCTTCTTTTGCTCTCATTATGTTTCGAATTAAGTTCCTTACTCTGTTTACTTTGAACTTTCTACTGTATTTGCTTGTTCCCTCATTTTTGTCTTATTTGCATCTGATTCAAGTCAAAACCCTAGGATTTTGGGGTTTTTGGTGAGTTTGGTCTTGTGTGTTTAGACCAGGGTTCTGTTTGATCCTTAGACTCTATCAAACTCACTTTGGATCCATGTATTGAATTCGAACCCTTTTGTGTATGACTCTGGACTCTTCTATACTAGACTTTTTCTGGATAGCATGACAACTCTTCCAATGTTTAAACGTGTCTGCATGTTTTTATATGTGATGAACCTCTCTTCAAAAGGCTTTCCAACTTGTGACTGAATCAGAATCCTTTCTTTTTGGGGTTAATTGATTGTTATTGCTTCTTTTTAATTAAGAGCCTCTCTTTACCTTTTTTCTGACTTGGTTTATTCATGCAAAATTTTCGACTCATGATTGCTTGGCTGTCAATTGATTTCCTTTCCTTAATTTGCACAACCGTGTACTGTCAAACCCTTTCCTTAAATAATTAGTATGTATTTACCCTTCTTGCACTACTTTGAAAAGTGTTTAATTAACCTCTATCCTTATTTACTTTGCCCGTTTGAAATCAAAATCCCTTAATTAAAGGAAAACCTTGTGTGATTGATTTTCAAACTATTTTCTTACCTATTTCTGCTTCTTTTCTGCACTATAAATACATGACTCTTTAACACAAAGCACACACGATGGGAATAATCCTCACACACGATTAAGCACACAAAAATCATAACTCTCTTCTAAACTTATACTCTGGCTTCTTGACTGCACTTTGGCTTTCATAAGGCTACTGTTTCTCCTTACTTGCTTCTTTGAACTGGTATGTCCTAAAATTAATTTCAAGATCTTTCTAATGTGTTTGTTTATAGTCCCTGTATCCATGCCTGCTTTCAATCCACTACAAAATTAATTTTGAAGTACCTACATGCTTTTGCCTGCTCTTTCTTTGCTTCTTGCTACTAGTATGAACAATTGCTCCCATACCCCATTCCCCTATGTGTGCTGAGTTAAGGTATGGCCTGGCACCATCCCAATTGCTGTCCAGGGCTGAACCTGACCTTCAATAAGGTCTTAACACCCCAATTCTAAGGCTGATAGGCTGGTCAGGGGTGTGCCAATATCCCAATTGATGGGCATGACCACCAGCCTGCCATGGCCCCCCTCCCTAATTCCCTTCAATTGCACTTACACTCACTCCTAGTCTCTAAGTTCTGCCCCCTCCTATGAGCCTTGCCTTGGGACCTTGAGTTCCCTCTGAACTTGGACATTTGAGGGCTGGCCCTTCCACACTGCACTATAATCTGATTTCTGCAATGATATTTGGGGTGTAAGCATTGCCTGGAACTCTTGAAGTTCCTTGGAACTTTGACACATCCCAAATAAGAGAAGGCTTTGGAAAATCCAATCCTGGAAGTTGGTTTATCTCATATTATTAGACTCTGAGTCTGGATTAGGCTGATTAGATGTAGATGTAATCACTGATAATTTTTCCCTCTGATCCATTTGGTCTGTAATAATTTTTGTAATAACTACTGGGGGTGTATAGTGAAAGGGATGGGATTGAATGCATGCAAAGGGGTAGATACCATGTTTTAGGGATATTAACTTTCAAGATTCAACATCTCATGCAGGTACCATGTTTTAGGATATTTATTTTCAAAATTCAGCATCTCATGTAGATACCATGTTTTAGGGATATTTACTCTCAAAATTCAGCATCTCATGTAGATACCATGTTTTAGGGTATTTACTTTCAAAATTCAGCATCTCATATAGATGGTATGTTTGTAGAACTTACTACTTCCAAAACTTTTGCATCTCACATAGATACCATGCCCATAAATCGTTGCTGAAACTCTGCATATCATATAGATAATAAGCCTATAGGACTTCCTGCATTTTGCATATGCATCTGTCACTAGGAAAATCTGCTTATAGGATTTAAAATAACCAATTGCATGTAGATGACTTGCCCATAGGATCTCTGCATGACAATAACAGCGATAAAATCAGTAACTTCTAGAAAGCATGCCTGTAGGAGCTGTCAACTAAATCTGAATCGCCCACTCGCTCCTAAGTCTAAAATCAGTGGTAATTTGTTTGAACACTCGCAGAGCTTACAACCAACAATTTTTTTTTTGTGCAATCAGTTTATTCCTCCGTCCCTGATTTAATAGATATCATGCCTATAGGTCCCGTTTAACACATAGGCAAAAGGTTATGTAATTAATCAACTATGTCAGTCTTCGACAACTACATCTAAGCAGGACTAATTCGGACTCCCTATCTGGGAAATATGTGGTAAATCAACCTATCCTACGCTTTAATTTTATTCAGACCAAATCAAGTATGTGTAAGACATGCTAAACAGTTTGTTTCTTAAAATGAGGAGGCCTATTTGAGCCCTTAATTGCTACTTGTTCCCCTTTTATTGCATTATGTGTTTTGACTGTCGCCCTAGATTTTTACCCTTTTAAACTCAGAAAAGCCAAGCTCCCTCCCCTTTAGGATTAGTAGTCCCAAATGCCTCCGGGACTGATAGGTGGGACGGGTAATAGCATGCAGTAGGTAACGATACCATTCCGCGCTTAACACCTTAACGGGGTGGGAAGGGTAGACATGGAGATGATGATCACGCAATAACACCATGCGTACAATTGGCTACCGGTGTTGTGTGGATGATCCATGTGTTTTACAAACCTAGGACCCCTTTCCTTTATATAACTTTGTTACTATCAATAAAACTCTGTCTTTCGTTTCAGTCACCAAATTCTTCCTCAACTTCGTGCACTATCCTTTTAAAGTTTATGTTCACTCACTTCTTTGTTTAATTTTCTGCACTTGGACATTCCTTTAAACAAATTGTGAGACCACCTAGATCTTAATGTCAAACATGCTTGTCAACCATTATACATACCTACTTGCAATCTTTATGTGGAATTATTTGTATGCTCGTTTGTATTTAAAGTCACAACATAGCATGGGCGGGAACCACACTAGTGGATCTTGAGGGGTGCCTAACACCTTTCCCTCGAGATAATTTCTAGCCATTTCCCGAACTATGGTTTTCCAACTCAAAACTCGTGGTGTCCTAATGCACTTAATCATTAGGTGGCGACTCTTCAAATCCAAAAACCAAATTCCCAAACGGGAATAGAGTTGTCTTCCAAAATGTCGTAACCCGATTTCGCGAGAAAAAGGGGGCGTCGACAGCATGGCGACTCTGCTGGGGATTCTTAAGGCTTTTACCACTTCATGTTATATGTGACTTTATTGTTTTCTTTTATTGCTTTGTTTAATGTCTTTATTCGAAACTGACTTGGCTTTTTTGTTTCTTTTTCTTTCTTTAACGCTTTCATTTACTGTTTTCCTTCAATACCGTTGCAATTTTTGAGCAATTATTGTAATCATTATGAACGTGAAAATACGTGACAATTTGTTTCATTTTTTGTAATTGCATCTTCAACCTCATATTCCACTCGTGCCAAACAAATACCATAGCAACGTTTATAATGAGTTGTTGCGCTCAAGATTATGGGACTGAAGAAAAACCCAGACTTGACCTGTTTGAAGGATTCTTATATCCCTTTCAACTATCTGTACGAGAGGCATGGCCATAGTAAATCCTACCGCACCTACCCAGACGAATTCGCCCTCGCATCATTGGGGCATATCCACTGGAGGGTCTTCGTCTTTATGTTCTGCTTTTTGGGGATGATAGTGTTTCCTATGAAGAAGGCTAGGATCCATCTCAGACTAGCCATGGTCACCAAGACATTAATGAAAGGGATTGGAGGGCAGCCTTTCAGCATAGTGCCCATGATTGTTGCTGAGATCTATCGAGCCTTGGAGAACTGTCAACGAGGGGCCAATCACTTCGAGGGTTGCAACTTACTACTCCAACTCTGGCTTATAGAACATCTTCAAAGGGGCCAATACCGTCAAGAGCTTCCACGAAGGCCGTGGAACGATCATATAGCCTTTTACCATCCCAAGAGAATGAACTATATGCCCAACATGTTTGCTCAGCCGGGAGACGCTCGAGGATGGGTAGAGTTGTTTGAAAATCTGAAAGAAGACAAGGTGCAGTAGATGTTCGAATGGTTCCCCACTGGAGAGTTCATCATCCTCTCAGGAAATTCAAGAGGCAAATCAAAAGTTGATCGAGGAATGGAAGGATATGGCTGTCAGCGCCAACAAGTGACTAGGGTATTTGGAGCGAGGTTTGGTAGAGCTGGAAGGGAAATTCATCCAGAGGATCGAGAATTGCCAAAATGCTGAGGGAAATGAAGTAGGACATTTGGCTAGGGCTTATCTGCTGCTGGGACTGCGTGAGCTGGTGAAGCTGTTCGATGGAGCTAAAGATGCCGAGTCTGGGGAAGGTCCTTCTGGGACCAAGTAGTTAGGAGTCTTTTTCTTTTCGCTTTAAAATGTAATAAGGCCAATGGCCATTAGTGACACTTTACTTTATGCAATTTGAGTGTCGTTTTGGGATTCGTCTTATTTTTATCAATAAAATGAGGCACTTAGCATTATAAGTTCTCCAAATCAACTTGTCGCTAGGCCTACCTCAGGCACAACGAGGCACCCAATTTAGGACACGATTTATATTCTTGCACTATGTGTTTAAATATTGCAACATCTTTTTCTCAGAATCCGTACTAACTTAATACCTTTTTGTTTTTACTTTTGTTTTATTCCCCTCCCCAAAAGGTTAGTTCGTGCACTCTGGCATCATCATCCTACTCCACAAGATCTAAGGGCCCTCCACTTCATCCTTTTCCAAGTCCTATAAAAAACAAGAGCAAAGCAAAAATGGAAGTCTTGAACAACTTCAGGAAGGAGAACTCAGTTGAAAGGGTAGAGGTTCCGTAGGGTATTCAGGTTTCCAAAGAAAGTGCCGCCCAGCTCGAACAGAAGTTACTGAAATTTCAAGAAGAACTGGACCAAGTTCGGAACTTGGCAAGCTTGTCATTCTCCCTCACTACCCCAGACGTCAACTTTCCCAAAGCTCAAGATCCTATACATCCACAGAAAATCCCGAAGCCACAGAAGCAACCCGTTACCCATCAAAATTGCAACACATGTCACAACGCCCCGCTCCTCATTCATGAACCACCAAATGATCATCCTCACCACACCCCCATCTATGTGGAAACCATGCCACAATAAACTCAACCCATTTCAAACACACCAGAGTCTAATGACAAAGACTCTCTCATCAAGAACATGGCTGCAGAACTCAAGAAACTGACTAGCCGAGTCCAGGGTGTTGAAGGAAACAAAGGTATTGAGGGGCTGAATTATGAGGACCTTTTCATTCAGCCAGAAGTCGAACTTCCCGAGGGGTACAAACCTCCCAAGTTCGAGATGTTTGATGGCTCAAAGGATCCTAGAGTCCATATAAGGACATACTGCGATAAGCTGGTCGGAGTCGGAAAAGATGAAAAGATTCGCATGAAGCTCTTCATGAGAAGTTTGAAAGGTGATGCTCTATCTTGGTACATCAGCCAAGACCCCAAGAAGTGGACAAGCTGGGTTGGAATGACGTCCGATTTCATAGATAGGTTCAGATTCAATACGGAGAATGCGCCAGATGTCTTCTACATCCATATTTTGAAGAAGAAACCTACAGAGACATTCCACGAGTATGCTAGTCGTTGGAGATTAGAGGCTGCTAAGGTCAGGCCGGCCTTGGAAGAAGAACAGATGAACAGGTTTTTCGTCCGAGATCAGGATCCACAGTATTATGAGAAGTTGATGCTGATCGAAGGCCAGAAATACTCCAACATCATCAAACTAGGAGAAAGGATTGAGGAAGGCATTAAAAGCGGTATGGTCACTAATTTCGAGGCATTGCAGGCTACCAACAAAGCCCTACAATCTGGTGGCACGTCCAAGAAAAAGGATGTGAGTGCCGTGATGGTTGCACAGAGAACGAAATCCCCAATAATATACCAAGCCTACCCGGTACCTCCTCTCCCATATCAACCTATCCCTAATTACCAAGCACCTCCGCCCTCTTACCAAATTCCTCCACCTACTTACCAATCATCTCCAACCCCCACATATCAACCTACCTCACCAAGATATTCCCAACCCGCACCCGTCTACCAAGCTTGGAACACCGTCATCCACAAAGACCGCAGAACCAATTGAGGTGGAGTTTGGGTCTCCAAAGGTATCTGCACCATTTGAAGTTGCTGTTTTACCTCCCAAAACGAGGGTGCCCATTCCTGTAGCAATGTCAGCCATAACGCCATTCCATACACAGGCCATTCCTTGGGATTACACCGCCGAGGCAAAAAGGAAGGGGAATATTAGGTCTGGAGTGTTGATACCCAATTTTCCCCTATATATTTTTGTACCCAAAATACTTCCAAAATAGCATATGTGTGCATATATAAGCACACCCATGAGTTTTGGTATTTCTCATGATTTTTAAACCAATTTATTACCTGTTTTAATACCACAAAAATCCAAAATTATTCCCAAATTATTCTTTTTGGTGAGTAACTTATTTCATTCTCATGTTTACACCAAAATATAAGTAAGGTAATTTTTGCATATTTTTACAAATTCATTTGGCATTTTTAAAGCTAGATTGCATATAATTGCAATCATAGCCTATCTTGTAATTTTTAGCATTTTATAATTATAAAATTAATCCCAGCATTTTTAAATTAATATTTATACAATATTTATTTACCCAGTACTCTTAATTTACTTTTAAAATTGTGTTACTATTTCATAAAAAATTAAAAAGGGAAAATTGGATATTTACGATTTAGCCCCAATGCATTTCAATTATAGCCAAATTGATAACCCAATTCAGCCCCAATTTGAGCCCAAATCACCCCAGCCCAATTACCCAATCAACCCGACCCAGTACCCATTAAATCAAACCCGCCCGCTTTCTTTTAATCTGAGCTGTTGATCATTTTTGATCAACGGCCCAGATCTCCCCTTTCCTTTTTTAATTTCAAACGACCCCATTCCTCACAATACGCCGCCTCTGAATCCTCCTCTTTTCTCAACTCACCTCAAACCCTAGCCGCCGCCTCTCACCGAAACCCTAATCCATGGCTTCCCAGACTCATCGGAGGCCTATACCGGCCTCCCATGGCTTCTATGCGCTCATCTCTGAGGTCCTATGACCAGATATTGAAGGGGTCTCGACCAAGCCGTTGCTCGATGGCTGTTCTCTGGTCGCCTTCAACCATCTGTCCGGCCAGCCATGGCCATTCGAGCTCGATCTTCGACTATCCTGCCTAGATCTGGAGTTTCCAAAGCCTTTCTCATCGCCTGGGTTTCTTATGAAACCCTAGCTCTAAGGTTCCTTCTATTTATTTCTTAGATCTGGTCCAGAATATGTGTTTCAACGTTATGAGCATGTTTCTCAAAGTTTCCCTAATTTTTTGCTGTCAAAACTCTTTGTTCTTTTAACTATGGTTTTAGGTTAAGTTATTTCGAAGTTCCCCTCTTATTCTTGGCATGTTTCTGACTTTGTTTGTTTGTTTTCCTTATCTGAGTAAGCATGTTGAAAACCCTAATTTTGTGATTGTTTGA
>NW_017671224.1:300801-315230 GCF_001879085.1 Nicotiana attenuata
AACCTAGTAACTTAAAAAGATTAGAGTGAACTCATAAGCTATAAATCTTGACTCTGCCTTGGCGTCACTACAATACACGCATGCATCCCAAAGTTGTTACTTTGTGGCTTGTGATTCTCTGATATCTTAAAAGAAGTTTCAGATTGGTGTTTCTCAATCAACTTGTCGTTCCTACATTCTTGACCCATTAATGAATGTAAATATGGGAAATATTTGCTTTAGTGTTGAGTGCCTAGAAATCTGAGAGAAATTATGAAGTCAATAAAGTTAAAAGACATGTAACAAACAAATACTATAAAAAAAAACAGTGTAAAACTGTTAAAGATCTATAATATGAAGTTGATTGATTTGAAAATTTATCATGGCAGAATTCATACCTTTTCCAATAAATTAGAAATATAGGAAGTTTTGTTATACAATTGATCCGCATACCCTAGTTCTCACAAACCTTTCTCCCATGCTTTCTTGTTGGACGGCAAATTGAGTTGAATATAAACTTCTAATTATTAGGGTTTCCTACGGAGTTCAAATAAAGAATGATAATCAAAATTTAATTGATTTCAAATTCCTAAAATTATAATAAATGACTATTTCTAAATATTAGGGAAAAATCAAATGACTATTTTATCCACCGTGTATTATACTTTAAAAGGATAAAAAAGGCGAACGACATTTCGCTAAGGGCCTTCGTGCTTTTAATATAGTTGTTGAGCTTTTGACTTGGGTCTGACAAGGGTCTGCTCTTAATGTGTTTGACCAAGCAGGTGGTCAGGGGTGTGCCAGCCTACTTTGTAGCTAGTTATGACCACCACCTGTCATGGCCCCCCAATTCCCTTTCACTTTGTACTTCCTCTCAGCTATAAGTTCTGCCCCCCCTCTTACAAGCCATGCTTTGGGACCCCCGAGCTCCCTCTGAACTTGGATGCATGAGAGCTGGCTCTTCCACACTGCACTATTCTAATTCTGGTAGTATCCTGGGTGTAAGCAATGCCTGGAATCCCTGAGATTCCTTGGAACTATGAAGCACCTTGGATAAAGAGAAGGCTTTGGAAATCTGGATCCCGGAAGTGGCTCAATCGCATGTTATTAGACATTAAGGTTGAATTAGGCTACTCGGATCTAGCTGTTAGCTTTTGATGTATCCTTTAATTTTCAGTTTGCTTCATTGGGTTGTAATAATTTTGTATGAAACTCGGGGAGTATAGTAAAAGGGTGTGGGAGGGGTCTTTACTTTTCTTGTATCCAAGGGGGTAGAAATTATGAATTAGGATTTTATTCAAACTAGAAATCATGCCTATAGGGTCTTTAATACTGATTCAATCACATAGAGACCATGCCTATAGGATTTAACGCTTAACTTTACCGCAAAAATCACCTAGAAAGCATGTCTATAGGATTTAACATTCATGTTCTGTAATGACACATATAGAGATCATGTCAATAGGCTCTTGCATTTCTGCATATATAAATGTCATTAGGCAAACCGTTTATAGGCTTAATAACAAAGTTGCATATAGACATCATGTGTATAAGACTCTTATTGATATCAGGAAAGGGTGTTAAAATCAGTAAACATATAGAAAGCATGCCTATAGGAAACCTCGTCTTTAATAGCATCATTCGTTCTTAAACAGTATCGATTGCTGGAACTAGTGTCTTTATTAAAATTGGTAATCTTCTACTTTTGAAGCCCGCTAAAATTGGTAAACCTTTTTCCTATATCCAATCTGCACTCCCCCGAAACTCGTAAACCTTTTAATCATTCAACATCTTTTCTGAAATAACTGGTAACTCTTTTCTAAAAAATTGGTTTGTATCTTTTCTCTTTTTTTAAACTGATAATTCTTTTTTCTAAAATCAACTTGCATCTTTTCTGAAACTACTGGTACCTCTTTGCATCTTTTTCCTGAAATTAATAGATCCTACGCCTATGTTTTTTATTTTCAACTCATAAACAAGGGTTGGCTAATTAATGAATTGGGTCAGTCCCTGACAACTGTATCCGAGTTGCCTAATGCAGACTCTCTGTTTAAATACATGTGTTGAACCAGTCCGCTCGCTGCTTAATTTAATCTAAGACCAAATCAGTATTTGTCAAGGCATGCTAAACTAAATGATTGTTTGACTTCTGGGGTTATTTGAGCCTTGTATGCTTGCTTGTCCTCCCCTTTTACTTGATACTTGTTTTGAATGTCGGGCTAGAATTTTATCCTTTAAACTCCACAAAGGACCCCATCCCTTTCTTCCCCTTTAGGATTAGAAGTCCTAATACCCCGGGACTAATAGGATTGGGACGGGTAGTAGCATGCGATAAGTAAACGATACCGTTCCGCGCTATAATACCTTAACAGGGTGGGAAGGGTAGACATGGAGATGATGATTACACGTTAACACTCCGCGTACAATTGAGTACCAGTGTTGTGCGAATGATCCATGTAATGTATAAACCTAGGACCCCTTTCTCCTTCTTTATTAGTTTAATAAAATTTTCTGAATCTTTAAAGCTATTGCATTTTCAATTCCTGCTTCTCGCATGATCTTTTCGGATTATTTGCACTAAGTACTTGACCTTTTTCTCCACTTGCACGTTTTTTTACAAAAATGCTCCTTTAAAATTCAGCACTTCTTTTAACCTTTTGTGCTTCTTGTACTTGTTTATTTTTTACATCTAAAGTCACAATGGTAGCATGGCCGGGAACCACACTAGTGGATCTTGAGGGGTGCCTAACACCTTCCCCTCGAGATAATTTAAAGCCCTTACCCAAAACTCTGGTCTGCATCTTTAATTCTTCTAAAAGTGTCCTAATGCACTATAATCATTAGGTGTTGACTCTCCAAACTCTCAAAAAACCCAATTCCCAAAGTGGGAAAAGAGTTGTCTTCCCAAATGTCGTGAACCCGATTCCGCGAGGAAAAAAGGGGCGTCGACATTGTGTACTTGTACTATGCTGAAAATATTTCCTTATTCGTTATGCTCTGCCTTATACGACTTCCTTCCTTATTTGTCACGTGTTTATTACCATTTGAAGTTAACTCCTTAATTGAAGGGAGTACTTACCTTGATTTTATGCTGATTGATTCTGAGTCCCCATAATTATTGATGAACTCTAATTTTTACCTTATTTGCTACCTGCTTTCAAACTATAAACACCTTGGTCTTTCATTAGCACACACACTAACACATTGGTCAAAAACTCTCTCTCTCTCACACTCAAAACTCTCTGGCTCTCTTTTGTGATTACTTACTACTGTTCGAAGTTAGCCGACTGCAAGCCAAGGCTAACTATTGTGCTCTCCTATCCTTCACCTTTTGTTTGTTGTCACTTTACTGGTATGTCCTGATTTCAATTAAAAGTTTCAAAACAACATATTTCTTTTATTACTTCAATTCCTACTGTTTCTAGATTGTTTTCACTTGGTTCTGTTGTTCAACTTGCAACTAATATGTTTACTTCCTTGCTTCATCAGTATGCTCCTGAATGTGTCCCCTCCCTTAGACTCAGCATGTTTATGAAATGTTATCCCCCTTTTCTAGTGTACCCAATATGACTCCTTAATAATATTCTATGCAAAGTAGTTAGCTATCTTTAAGTGACCTGATTCTGTATTAATTCTAAAGTTCCTTAACCCTTTAGTATGCTGCTGATTCTATGCTTAAGTGCTCCTATAACTATGTGTTTACCTATGTGACCTATGTGTCTCCCAGATTCCTTGACCCCCTGTTTGTGGCTGCTGAACCTGCTTTAGTTCTATGATCTCTATCTGTGTATGAACCTGTTTTGGGGGTGCTATGTTTGGACTGTTGTTTACTACTCCACTCTTTTTTTTTTCAAAACTGGCTCTGTTGTCTTTTGCAAAACTATTGCAAACAAGCCCCTTCTCAAATTGTTTCCCTGCTTAAATCTTTTCAAGGACTCTCACATCTACTCTTAGGTTTTATGTTCTGTCCCTCTAATGTGTGACTGCTTAGGGATCCCTATGAGATCCCTCTGAACTTTTATACATTAGAGCTGGCCCTTCCACACTGCACTTACTCAATTATGACTATGAAATCTGGGTATGAGCACTGCCCGGGATCCCTTGAGGTCCTTAGGGAACTCTAACACACCCAGATTATATGAAAGGCTATGAGGCAATCTGGCATTGGAAATTTTTGAAATCTGGGCCTATTGGTAGGCTCCCTATAGAGTAACTTTTTATTTTTCTTATCTACTTATGTAATTCATTCGATATTGGCATGTAATAATTTGTAAACACATATTGGGGTTTGGATAGTGAAAATGGGAGGGTAGTTATGCATGTTATAGATATCAAAAGGGTAGAAACCATGCTTTAGGACTATATTTCCTGTATGTGCAATAGAATCCATGCTCAAAACATATCATGCATTAGAAACTATGCTCTTAGGTCTCACGTATACTGTTTCAGCATCTCATTTTGGACATTCTTATCATTCAGAAATCCTGTTTTAGGATAAAGGGGCATTAAAACAAAGATTGCTACTCTTGCGTACTTGACAGCATGCTCTATAATGCTGTAACTTTTTTTTTTTGTATTTAGAAATCCTGCTTTAGGAAATTCTGCAATCCTGTCGTGGATTTAGAAATCCTACTTTAGGAATTCTGCATATAAATCATCATGAACTTTATACGTGCATCTTAGATACCATGCTTTAGGATCTCATTCGTACTTGCTCAGTCACACCTAGTGTAAACTACTGACTATGAAAGGTGTAAAAAATAGCTTCACCTTTGATTATCCCGTTTAAAATAAACCGGTAACAATCCCTGCATTTTATTACACTTAGAACAGTATGCTCTAGGTAAAATAACTCCTTCATTGTTCTAATAGTCCTGGTAACAATTGTGCATTATCCTACGCCTAGGCAAGCCTTAGGTAATCCAATTTCTCATAAAATTGGAAACTGCCCCTTTGTGTGTAATGCTTATTGATTAACAGGCTTAAAATTAGTAGGAAAACTTATTAGGGCCCCTGCTTCTGAGTTATAAAATGAACCTGCATATCTACTGTGTTCTGATAATCTCCTAGACATCATGTCTTAGGATAGTGTTTAACAATAAGGCCCTTATTTGTGTTTGAGTCGTGTTGTTTATGTGTGTTGTTTGAGGAGGTAAACTTGAGCCTTTAATTGCTCCTTTTTTCTGTCTTATATGCTAAGGTCCTAATTGTTCTTGCCTGTCGCCTTAGTATTTTCTCCTTTAAAACCTTAGGGGTCTGTCTAGAACTACCTATAGGTAGAGGTCCTAAATTTCCTCCAGGACCATTAAGAAGGGACGGGTAACAGCATGCAATACTAACACTCGCTTTAATGACCACTAAGGGGTGGGAAGGGTAGATATGGGATACGATGACTACGCACTAATATCACGTGTAGCCCCTCATTGAGGAGTGTTTGCCGGACATTGTGTGGGGTGATCCTATAGGCTAACCAACCTAGGACCCCTCCTTTTCCCGAAATTCCTTTTGTTTAAACCTTTGTTTTATACAACTTGTTCAAAATCTTTATCTTATTATCTGAGTTATACAACGTGCTTTACTTGCAATCTATATGATTCAACTATTCATTTGTTAATGGACTAATTCGTAAATATAAGTTCGGCCGAGAACCACAGTTGTGCACCACGGGGGGTGCCTAACACCTTCCCCTCGAGGTCATTTTGAGCCCTTACCCTAATCTCTGGTAATGCAAACTAGTTACATAAGTTAACCGCTCTAGGTGCCCTAACACACCATAATCCGTTAGGTGGCGACTCTTCAAATACCCAAATCCCAAAAGGAAATGAGTTACTATCCTCGTGAATATCGAAACCCGGACCTTCTCCCCCGTAAAAAGGGAGGGAAAAAGGGGGCGCGACAATCCTAACCACTTTTCTTCCTCATTCTCAAAAATGTCTAAGACCTCTAAAATTGTCCCTCACAAAGAAACCGCTTATTCATCATCGCGGCGGAACATCCCCTTGCGGACTTTGTTCCGACATAATATGCCACTACTGCTGATTTCAAGGTGCGTAACACACCCTCGACACCAAGCCGATGCGGACCCATGTCGAGGTACATGTGTATGATCACCGAACGTCTCCTCGAGAAGGTGAAATATGAGTGTAACTGGGTAGGCAAGGATGTAGTAGTGCCTAGCCCTGAAGAATCCGTCACAACTTACAAGGAGGGGTATCTGAGTGTCTATACCTACCCATTCACGATAAGTCCCCATACCCTATCATCGTTGCCTTTTGCAAGAGGTACGATGTCACCTTGGGCTAAATCAACCCGGCATTTTGGAGGATCGTGATCCTCCTCCGATTCTTTGTAAGCAAGATTGAGGGGCATCCTTTTACCCTCGATCATCTCATGCGTCTCTACGGCCCCCAGCTTCATCGTGGAGGCATGATCAAGCTTTATCGTCGAGCCACCAAACCCCCATTCTCAAGCATAGATGAGAATCGAGACCGAGGTTGGATGGGCAGGTTTGTCCGAATAAAGACTTGGGATCTAATCGCCGCCGGAGATATGCCTTTCTCTGAAAGTGGAACATGAGACGTAAGTATCGCTTAGCCTTTTGAATATCTATTTTTGCCATCCTGTTTTCTTGTCTTCCCTTCATCTAAAATTTTTTTGTGTTGCAGCTAAGGTTGTTGTGTCAGAAGTGATCCCCGACCTGAGGCAATGGGTCGAGGGATTGGTGTCACAAAAAACTTATTCCGAGCGTGCTTGGATGGAGTTGTCGAAGGGTCAATGGGAGGCTTGTAACCACGGTAATCCTCTTTCCTTAAAAAGGTTTTCATTCAGGCTTTGATATTATACTTGCCCATCTTCTTCATTTTGTAGGCCTCGGGAAGGATGTGCCGATGAGTCCCCCCCTCTGCTGAAAAAGAGGCACTCCTATCCCCATCTGCCCCAAAGCAGGGCAAAGAGAAGAAAAGGAAAGAGGCTCCGAGTTCTCCATGCCCAGAAAAGAAGAGGCCTGCCAGGAGGCCCCGTAAGCCTAAGGAGAACATCATCCTCGTATCTTTGGAGTCCCTCCAACAGGTAATGGATGAGATCGAAGACGAAGACGATGAAGAAGAAGGCTCTGGGTTGGTGATTCATGTGCGAGCTGGCACCGAGGTTCAAAGAACAATTGGGCAGGTGGGAGCCGAAGCTGTTTTTCCCCGAGCTGATGAGCTCGAACCGAAAAGAGTCAATGATGTTTCACCTTGAGGTAGGGAGGCTACTGAAGGGGAGGTCTAGGCTGGCACAGAAACCGAGTTTGCGGTTCCCCGGAATGAAGACGATGTCTCTAATGGCCCACTTGGGGAAATAGTGATCAGGGACTCCTCCTCATTCCCTAATCGGGGAGGAAGATTTTTTCCGTGGCTATTTCGCTGATGTGGAAGATGTCATCAGTTTGGGTGATTTGGACGTGCCAAGGAAGAGTTAGAATGAGGCTTCCTCGAGCTATACACTGACCAACCAATTCCCAGCTCCCAGTTTTGACCCTGATTGAAAGCGGTCTCTTATCATCTCGATCCCGGAAGATACACAAGTTTTCTCTGTCCCGTAGGGGTGGCAAGTTATCTTTGATGCTTGTTCACTGAAGAGGACCAAGCAAAAATGAATGCAGTGGACGTTGCCTGTTTGTTCAATGAGGCCTAGCACGCTCTAAATCGGGTAAGTTTAAGGGCCTTTATCATTTTATGACTTTGAATTGTAGGTATCTCTAACATTTTCTTCCTTTCTTGCAGGCTTCGGTATTGCACCGCGAGGCCTTTCTCCAAATTCAAGAGAACACAGGTCGAGGTCCAGGACCTCACGGAGAAATGTGATACTTACAAGCTTCTTAGTGAGAAGCTTCAGGTAGACCTGGTGGAGGCTAGAGATGAGCGTGTTGCGATGGCCAAGCAGGTATTCTGAGTTCTTCATGATAGCGAGGCTGAGTTGGAGATAACGACTAATGATCCAATTCTGCAGGTCCGACAAAGGCTTGAACAGATCAAGGACTTCCAAAGGCAAATAGATAAAGTGCGAGCCAAGGCTGAAGACTTCAAGGGATGCATGGATATTCTGGCCGCACAGAAGGAAACCATTCAAGTAGAGCTGGACTCGGCCAAGTCACAGCTTCGACATGTAAAAGAAAATGCTTCATTCAGGCGAAGAAGGTCGAAGAGCTCGAGTCCAATTTAGCCAGTTTGGTCAAAGAGCTCGAGGTTGCCAGATCTGAAGCGGCCGCGGCCAATTTAAGGCCCAGGCTATTGCGGCCCAATACAAAATTAATGTCGAAGCCACTCTCGAGCAGGCCAAGGTCATGGTGGATCATTCGAAGTGGTCGGCCCGAAGGGAAGCTCTCGAGGGGGTTATTGCCCAAAATTTCGACATATCTGCCGAACTCGAGATCGCCAAGGCTGAGGAAGCAAAGGCTCAGAAGCTATCATTTCCTGATGAAGATTCCGAGAATGAGAGCGGATTTGGTGGAGAAGACCCCGAGGGCGAAGAAGCTTCCTCTGATAGTGACCGTGCTGCTTAGGCCTAGTAATTTTCTTTTTGCGACCTTTGAAAAGAACTTTTTATCGGGCGATGCGACCCTTGTAAGAAAAACTTTGATATATATAAAAAAATTCCTCTCCTTTCTGAATCTGTCGTCTTTTCCCTTGTCTTGTCTTTACTTAATTTTTGTTTTATTGATGCCTTATGAAATTGCATTCATAGGTTTGAGGCTTAGGCAATTTGGACCAAAACCGAACTTTGTCGAGTGAGTGCTTCCTCGAACTCGAAGTAGGGTAATCCTTAGGTTTTAATTGAGTGAGGATGATACCTCGAGCTCAAAACAAAAGATGGCCCTTAGGCTTCTGTATTAGGCCGATGTGGCCTTAGTAAAAAGATTGGCTTTTCCCCCCCTTTTTGGCTTAAAAAGTTCATTGTTAATTATGCAAAACTTGTTATGCCTTAGCACGAAATAAGGAATTGTTCGAGACTTTGAACAATTTTGTATTCATAGAGGTTCTCGAGGCTTGATATTATCGAAGCCCTTTATAATTTTGTCGAGGGTAGCCTTTTCAACCGGTTTATAAGAATATTCGAAGGCCTATTTTATTATGGAATTCGGACGTCTCCGAACTGTGTTAATTTGGCCGTAGCCTTTTTAGTTTGGGACTTGCCTCTTGGGCTTGTTTTCCCGTCATACTTCGAGCTTATTCGAAGTGTCAATCCCCGAGTGGGGTGGTCGTGGCCTATAAAAATTGAGGGTTGCCTTTTTAAGGTCTTATGATCTTGAGGCTTTAATAATTCTATCTTGTCTATTTTTCGAACGGCAGTACCCGAGTGTGGGGTTAATTGTTCGAACTTCAGTTGTGATTGGCCCTTAAGCTTTTTTATAAAATTGATCAGTAGTATGAAATTGTAAAATAAAATTTCTCTAAGGCATGATATATTTGGCAAGGAAAAATACTTCTCTTAATGGATCATTATACATGCATACATGTTTGATGTCAGGGCTCGAGCAACCTATGTGGGCACGTCTCATTCGATCATTTGGCCCTTACAAAATTTACGTATCGAGACCCTGTCGTCACGCACTAACTTTCTTGCAATAAAGTTGTCATTCAAGGGTAATGCCTTCGAGGTTGATTGTAAAGAAGCCTCGGATACCATTGACCCATTCTAAGTTAGCATGATCAATGGTTGCCTCGTTAGAAACCTTGCCGGAAAACCCTTTTGGGACAAAACCGGTCTAAGGGAAAAAGAGTGCAACGCGTGCCTTCACACCTAAATTTTTCGTGTTGAGGAGTCCATTGCTGTCTCTTGTCAATCACCTGCAGGAGTTAGTTTAAATATAAATAAAAATGGAGAAGTTCGTACCTTAGCAGTAGTATCATTTTAAGTGTGATATGTTCCAATTGCTCGGTAATTATTTACCGTTCATTGTATCGAGCTTGTAGGATCCTTTTCCGATAATTTCGAGAACCTAGTACGATCCTTCCCAATTCGGACCCAGCTTTCCTTCGTTTGGATTTAGAGTGTTGAGGGTGACCTTTCTTAGGTCCAAGTCAGTTAAAATGTCGAAGATTGGCTCTTCGATTGTAGTACCTTTCGACCCGCTATTTTTGAGCGGCCAATCGGACGAGGGTAGCTTCGCGTCTTTCGTCCAATAATTCTAAACTCGTATTCATGGCTTTGTTATTTGACTCTTCTGTTGCATATCGAAACCTGATGCTGGGTTTCCCGACTTAGACCTGGATTAAAGCTTCGGCGCCATAGACTAACTAGAACGGTGTTGCTCCAGTATTCCATTTCGACGTCGTGCGGTACGCCTATAGAACCTTGGGCAATATCTCTTTCCACTTCCCTTTAGCGTCGTTCAACCTCTTCTTAAGGTTTTGAATGATGGTTTTGTTGGTCGGTTCGGCCTTTGCGTTCCCGTTGTGATGATAAGGTGTTGATAGGATTCTTTTGATCTTGTGATCCTCGAAAAACTTAGTCACTTTGCTGCCAATGAATTGCTTTCCATTATCGCATACGATCTAGGAGGGCATCCCAAATCGACATATGATGTGGTCCCATATGAAGTCTATGACTTCTTTTTCTCTGACTTTCTCGAAAGCCTGTGCTTCAACCCACTTAGAAAAATAATCAGTCATAAATAAAATAAAATGAGCTTTACCTGGGGCTGATGGAAGGGCGACGACGATGTCCATCCCCCACTTCATGAACGGCCATGGGGATAAGATCGAGTGGAGCTACTCCTCGGGCAGCTCAATTATCGGCGCATACCTTTGACGTTTTTCGCACTTTCGGATGAACTCTTTGGTATCCTTTTCCATATTAGCCCAATAGTATCCTGTTCTGATAACTTTGTGAACCAGTGATTCGGCGTCGGAATGTTTCCCACAAGTGCCTTCGTGAATCTCTCGTAGGATGTAGTCGGTGTCTCCTGGTCCCAAACATATCGCCAATGGCCCATCGAACATCCTCCTGAATAGCGTTTCATCCTCGGACAAAGTGAACTGTGTTGCCTTTGTGCGCAGACCTCTCGACTCCTTTGGATCCAATGGGTGCTTTCCATTCTTTAAGTACTCTATGTACTTGTTTCTCCAATTCCAAGTCAAACTTGTAGAGTTTATTTCGGCGTGGCCTTCTTCAATTACTGACCTCAAGAGTTGTACGACAGTCCCCGAGTTAAGTTCGTCATCCTCGACCGATGACCCCAAGTTTGCAAGGGTGTCGGCCTTGCTATTCTGTTCTCGAGGTATGTGTTGTAAGGTCCATTCTTTAAATCGATGTAAAGTCACATGTAGCTTGTCCAAGTATCTCTTCATTCGATCATCTCGAACTTCGAAAGTTTTGTTGACTTGGTTTACTACAAGTAGGGAATCAAATTTAGCCTCGATGACCTCTGCTCCCAAACTTTTATCCAGCTCGAGACCTGCAACCATGGCCTCATACTTGGCCTCATTGTTAGTTAACTTAGAAGTTTTGATAGATTGTCTAATTATGTTACCCGTGGGCTGTTTCAAAATGATGCCCAGCCCGGACCCTTTCACATCTGAAGTGCCGTCTGTGAAGAGGGTCCACACCCCCCATGGTGTACCTGATTTCAATAGTAATCCCTTTTCGACCTCGGGCATGAGGGCTGGCGAGAAAACGGCCACGAAGTCTGCCAAGATTTGACATTTGATGGCCGTTCGGGGTTGATATTCGATATCATACCCGTTGATCTCGACGACCCATTTGGCCAGTCGACCTGAAAGTTCGGGTTTGTGTAAAATATTGTGAAGGGGATAGCTAGTTACAACACAAATTGGGTGACATTGGAAATATGGTTTTAATTTCCTAGAGGCGCTTGTTAAAGCAAGCGCTAATTTTTCTAAGTGTGGGTATCGGTTCTCAGCCTCACCTAAGGTCCGACTAACATAGTAAATAAGGAATTGTGTACCTTGCTCTTCTCGAACTAGGACCCCACTTACCACTATTTTCGAGACTGATACCCAATTTTTCCCTAAGTTTTACACCCAAAATATTTCCAGAATAGCATATATAAGCACACCCAAGAGTTTCGGTACTTTTCCAAATTTTTAATGATTTTTAATCCAATTTATTGCCTATTTTAATACAACAAAATCCAGTATTCATTTCCAAAATTATCATTTTTTGGTGAATAACTTATTTCATTCTAATATTTACACCAAAATATAATTAAGGTGATTTTTGGCACATTTTTACGAATTTATTTGGTATTTTTAAAGCTAAATTGCATATAATTGCAATCACAGACTATTTTACGATTAATAATATTTTATAATTGTAAAATTAGTTCCAGTATTTTTCAATTAATATTTATGAATTATTAAGGGGTTCATTGCATTTGATTTTATCCCAGAGTAATTTTCACTAATTTTATAAAATTAAACAAAGGAAAATTGGCTATTTAAATACTAGCCCCATCTATTACAATTTTAGCCTCAAATTAGGTCCAATCTCAGCCCCAAATTCCCAACCCATTTCCGTTTAAACATAACCCGCGACCCTATTCCAAATAACCCGACCCAGACCCTTTTTTATCCTGGCCGTTGATCTTTGAGATCAACGGCCCCTATCGTCCCTTCCTTTTTTAATCCACACGACTACCCTAAGTCTCTCATTTCTCCTAACCCGCCGCCCTCGAATCCCCTCTCCTCTCTGATTCTCTCTAAGACCTAAACCTAACCCTAGCCGCCTTACCACCCAAAATCGCCTGAATCCGTGGCTTCCAAAGCCATTGAAGGCCTGTACCTACCTCCAATGGCTCCTGCATGCCTGTTGATTGAAGAATAGAGGCCAGACCTCGAGAGTCTTCACTCAGATCTTCACCTATTCGAAGGTCCCGGCCATCTCCGGCTTTGCTCCGGTGGCTCTTGGTCTTTTGAGCCTGATTGTGATATTCTCTGGCTTAGATCGTGACTTTTCCAGGCTTTCTCGCTTCTAGGGTTCTTCTGAGACCCTAGCCTTTCGAGGTTCTCCTGATTCCTCTAGATTTGTTCTAGATCTATGTTTATTTCAAGGTTTTCAAACGATTTCTCAAAGTTTCTTTCAAAAGTTTGCTTTCAAACCTTTCATCTTCTCCGACTTAGGGTTTCTCTGATTTTACATGCTCTACTGTGATTCTTATGTGTTTTCTTCTGCTGTGTTTTCTTCTACCTTGCTCTTATGACTTCCCCTACTGTATTTTGCACGATTTTTCTTTTATTATGTTTTCATGAAGTTTTCTGGGAAATATATGTTTAAGGTCTCAGTCCCTTTGAGTTTTCTGAACTTATTTCGTTAGTATTCTTTTGCCTGACTTGCTTGTTTTCGTCTCTAGACTCGATTAATGGTAAAAACCCTAGAATTTGGGGGTTTCATTCGAGTTTGAGGCCACTTGTTACGTGCTTTGTGTGCTTCTCATCTCTAAACTTGCTTGGTTTCAAAACCCTAATCTCTGAGTTCCTGAAGTTGTTTCATCTTTGTTTCAACTTTGTCTCTCCATGTGGTTCTGACTTTTTGCTAAAATCTATAAGACCCTGTTTACTTGACTCTTTAGCATGCTTTTGATTAGCCTATACGACTATCATGTTTCGCTAGCATTATTGTTTCTCTTTGTCATGATTTAACCTCACACGCCCAATGTTGTGCATTCATTATATACACTGGTTGTCCCTCTATAATTTTGGGACTGATTTCAGATTTCCTTGTGTAAGCATGATTGATTCTTTCCTTGTTTTATTTGAAAACTCTCTTTAACCTTTCGATTCCCTTATTTCTGACTTGGTTCATTAGTGATTTTGAATCCCTGATTCCCTGAATTACTATGTACTAATTGATTTACTTTGTTTTTGCCTTATTTACTTAACCGTGTGTTTCAAATTTTCTTTCCTTAATTAAAACCCCTATGTATTTACCCCTTATTTGTATGCTATGCACAATATGTTTACTTGATCTCCTTCCTTAAATAATTTCTGCCCTTTACCGTTCAAATTTGAACTCCTCAATTAAAGGATTTTTTGATACCGATTGATTCTAATTGATACATGATTATCTTCTTACCTTTGTTCCCTGCCTGATTTCAAACTATAAATACCTGCTCCTTTCTTAACACACACACACGACCAACACTCGAGTCTTTTTTTTTTGAACTCAGACTCACACTCATAAGTATACTCTTGCTATTTGTATTGTGGCCTGTTACAAGATTTCTGTTCTCTTTGCTTTCTGAAACTGGTATGTCCTAGTTTTAATTCTAGCCCCAACTCCAATGTGTTTACTTACCAGTTCTTATGTCCATGTTCACTTTAATGTCTGAAGTATTTAATCTTTGTGTAATGTGTTCTGCCCATTTCTTGTAATGAATCCCATTCCTATATCCCCTTATGTGTTTTGAGCTATGGTTCAAAAACATGGCAATATAGCTGAAGTTATTGTCC
>NW_017671224.1:330582-332346 GCF_001879085.1 Nicotiana attenuata
TACGAGGTGATGAGAGTCCATACATAGCCTAAAACATGTTTATGTCCTGGTAGACTTAGGACCTTAACATGTAATAATTGAATTATTTGAACTTGTTCTGCTGGCTTAATTAATTAAAGTTATAACTGAAATTGATTTTGAAATAAATATATTAGGTCAAACTTTATCTCTTTTTGTTGCCAAGATGTTTGATAACTGTAAAAAGGGTGTACATGTTATTTTGCTCATATATCGTATTGTAAACACGTGTCTTATAATTAGGTGACTTCCTTCCTTTCTTATGGAGCGGGCCGAATGCCTCGGCAGTATATAGAGGCATCTATGGATCGTGCCGCCGGACTCCTGGACCAGACCCTTGATTCCACTACTGCCACTTCCTCTTTCTTTTTCTTTCCCAATACTCCTCCGGTGCCGCTTTGAATAGCATGCGTAGTTGCTTTGAGTGCTGAATAGCTCATAATCTTGTTAGACTTGAGACCCTCTTCCACCATACTTCCCATCTTTACGACCTCATTGAAAGTTTTCCCCACCGCGGACACCAGATGACCATAGTAGGTTGGCTCCAAAGCCTGAAGGAAATAATCAACCATCTCATTCTCTTTCATTGGAGGATCAACTCTTGCTGCCTGTTCTCTCCAACGGAAACCGTACTCTCTAAAGCTTTCTCCGGGCTTCTTCTCGATTTTGGTCAATGACAGACGGTCCGGGACAATTTCGAGATTGTATTGAAAATGACATGCAAATGCTTGAGCCAGGTCGTCCCATGTGTACCATCGAGCATGATCTTGTCGTGTATACCACTCTAACGCTGCTCCATTCAAGCTTTGACTAAAGTAAGCCATTAATAGCTCATCTTTTCCCCCAGCTCCCCTCATCTTACTGCAGAATCCCCTCAGATGGGCTACAGGATCACCATGTCCATCATACAGATCAAACTTCGGTAACTTGAACCCTGCTGGCAGCTGGACATCGGGAAACAAGCATAATCTTTGTAGGCCACACTGACTTGGCCACCCAATCCTTGCATGTTCCTGAAGGATTGTTCCAGGCTTTTTACTTTTCGAAACATCTCTTCCTGTTTCGGGTCCTTAAGCGGCTTATCAGTTTCCACCGGGAGCTCAAAGCGAGGAGTGTAGGAATACGGCTCAGGAGCTTTGAAGGTAGGCTCGGGAGGGTAGTACTGGCTGTCGTGAGTTGGAAACAATGGCTCACTGGAAGATCTCTGCAATGTGGTAGGTGGAGGCACCACAAATACTGGAGCGACTGGTGGTGGAGGACATGGAATTTGTTTGGGTGGTGGTGGTGGTGTCTGAGAGGTAGTTCCGTAGTAATGCTGGTAAGTAGGGAAAGCGGGAGATGAGTTCACGGTGGGAGGATCTTGGGGTTGAGCTGGTGGTGGGAGGTAATTGGGGTTGGCAGGATAGACTGGTGGTGGATGTCCCTTCGACCAGGCCTGGTACATCTCGGCCATTTGTTGCTTTAGTTTATACATCTCTTCTCTCATTGTGTTGACGTCCACTGCCTCCTCCTCTCTGGATGGGTCAACAATGCTTGCTTCTAACTCCTGATTGGTCATGTTTGACTTGTCCTTGGAGCGGGTGTTGTAAGGATGGGTTGCCAGAATGCCAATCAGCTTAACCACCTATCTGGACTTATCAACAACAACTTGGTCAGCGGTTAGGGCATTAACCAATAGATGACCGCACATTGATGGGTGGATGCACCTAAGCAGTCAAACGTTTCTATTATGCCTCTATTCATTCA
>NW_017671225.1:0-15694 GCF_001879085.1 Nicotiana attenuata
TGCTTTAGCTAGTGAGGATGAGCATTTTGAGAAAAAATGGCTGAGCGAAATGCAAGAAAAGTTCAAGAAGTATTGGGGTGAGCCTGAAAAGATGAATAAAATGATTTTTATTGCTTCTGTGTTGGATCCACGTAACAAATTTGAATATGTTAAGGGAGCACTTGAAGAACTTTTTGGGGAGGAAAAAGGAAAGAAAATAAATGCTGAGGTGTATGCTTATATGAATTCTTTGTTTGGAGAGTATCTAAAAAAATATTCAACTGGATCTTGTCCTCAATCTCCATCTAGATCTACTTCATCTAGCAACACATCTAATACATCTAGTGGGAGTGTTATAAGTGCATCAAAAATAAGGACTAAGCTTAGCTTGAAGAAACAAAAGGAAGACAATGGGGGTGGGGGTGCTAAATCGGAGTTGGATAAATACATTAGTGAAGAACAAGAACCTTTTAGTGAAGAATTTGATATCTTGAGTTGGTGGAAAACGCATGCTCCTAGATTTCCTATTCTTTCGGAGTTGGCTCGTGATGTGTTGGCCATTCCAATTTCTAGTGTGGCGTCGAAATGCGCATTTAGCACCGGTGGCCGTATTCTTGATTCATTTAGGAGTTCATTGACTCCTAAATGTGTGCAAGCTCTTATTTGTGTTCAAGATTGGCTTAGAGAAGAGAACAATCTTATTAGTGTTGAAGAAGACTTGAAGTATCTTGAGGAACTCGAGCTTGGTAAGCTTTAATATTTTGCGTGTATTTTAGTTCAAAATAATATATCATGCTTTTTCATTTGTATGACATATTTGGTCGAATTATCTATAGATATGGAAAATAATGGAAGCACTACTAGCATTGTTTGATGTATAGTTGCAACTTGCATCTTGAGTGGTAAGTTTAATACTCTATTTGTTTGGTGATATACTTAATACTTTTGTAGTTTTGTTTTGTTATCATCAAAATATTATATTCTAACTTATGATTTATATCTTTTTTAGGTTCAAGCATTGTGGTCAAGTCTATAATGTTCATCCAAAGAGGAATGGAACAACTGGTTTAAGGAATCATATTAAGCATCCAAAGACTGTTTTTGTTGAGGGATGCCCTCTGTTAAGACTGTTGTGTTTAAGTGTCAAGTATTAACACTGTGTTTAAGTGTTAATACTGTTTTTGTTGCACTGTGTTTAAGTGTGAACTATTAAGTGTTAAAACTGTTGCACTGTTAAGTTAATTTTGTTGCATCTGTTGCATCTGTTTCACTGTTAATTATGTTAAGAATGCTGCATCTGTTGACTGTTGCATCTGTTAAGACTGTTGTAATGTGTAGTTGCGTACAGATGCAATTTGATTCTTTCAGCTTTAGAGTTGGGCAGAATTTGGCAAACTTTGGAGTTGTGTACAGTGCACTGGCGTTATATGTGTTTGGCAGAATATAATTCAGTATATGCATGTGCACTGTTATTAGTTTATTACAAGTGAAAGTTTCAATTGTGCATGTGCACTGTTAGGCGTTAGCATTGATTATTCAGCGATTATTAAACCGAAACCGTACCGAACCAAAATAAGAAATACCGAACCGTACCGAAATATTTTGGTATGGTATTTGGTATACACAATTGATAAACCGAATACCGAAATACCGAACCGAAATTATTAAATACCGAACCGAAGTACCGAATGCCCACCCCTAGTAAAAAAGTTCCTAATTATGGAATAAAACAAAGAATGATGTCATTTTTTAAAATAATTTTGAAAAAATGCTCAACCATGTAAAACTCTCAAAAAAGGAGAAGGAGAGAGCTGGCTTCTCTTATTCCAAATGGGCAAATTTACTAAAATTGGGCTTATAGCCCATTATATATACAGATTCATTTTTATTTATTTTTGAGCTCATAGCAGAAAAATTCGAGGAAAAAACAAAATTGTCCAATATTTTTAAAAAAATTACAATGTCATAGCAGTAGTACTTGATTAACATTTCTAGCAGTTATATATTTACATTCATAACAAAAATCCGTAACAGTTATCCTACCCGTATTCCTAAATTTTAGGAAATTGCTATGTATTCAAAATGCTCAACTGATTTCACGCTCCACTCATAAATGGCTTTTCCTTATCTTTTATCTCTATTTTGAAGAATAATTTTGTCATAGATGATGATTTATTGATAAATGTGATTTTAATTTCTCTCTCTTCAATTATGCTTGGATAAAGATGTCTGCTTGGATAAATAGTTGAAATATTGACATTATAACTATTACATACCGTATGTGTAAGTGGTATATGCATATTAAAAAATTATTTATGAAGTATATAGCATTAAAATATTATTGGTGTGAATTATAATATTTGAATATATTATAATAGAAATATATATGGTATATAAAGTTACATTGTTAGTTTTGCTTTGTGTCTTTTATATTCAAAACTCAATGAGGTGCTAACTATACCTTATATATACATCGTATATGTTTGAATTGGAATAAATACAGATAGATCCAAATCACATGTTATATAAATCTAAAATACCGGATCCTACAATGGAAAAATACACTATATGTATCTAGGGTACAATCAATTTATAACCCGTATAAAATATGTATAAATTCAAAAAACTTACACCGACAACACCTTCCAATTCTGAAAAATACACACAAATATTTCAATAACTTATTGTGAATATAACATGTATGGTAAAATAAGTCACCACCAAATGGTATTCAGAAACATAGAAATATACCAGTAATATATTGTATATATAACATGTATGGTATAATTCATAACTTATACAAGTGCTTTCTTTTCTCGCTAAAAGCTTTGCGAGAAAGCTTCTGATGTTTCTCACTTATAATTTAATTTTTGTAATGATTTTGGTGAACCTAACTACTGTCATGGAAAAAGGATGGTGGTGTCTATAAGGAGTGGGGGGGGGGGGGGGGGGAGACGATGGAGAAACTCTGATAGATTTTTTTTTTTTAATTTTTTTTTTATTTTTTGCAAATATACTACTAGGCAGGCTTCCTAGTGGCTAATATATAAATAAAATCCCAAAATGGGTTCAAAGCTTACAAGATATCCAAGCCAAAATAGAAGTTGCACGAAGTTATTAGCTACTAACAAGATAGAAAAGCTAAAGTCTAATGAACTAGCTATTATAACATTATCCGCTGAATGCTTCCTTCTTCTGTCAGTGTATGTGAATCCAATTGCCAGTGGCAAATACCAAACAGCACCTATCAAGCTCTCACCAGGCGCCAGTGTATCCAGTCCATAGGCTAGAATGAATTTCAAACATCTCCACCACACAATTGAAGCCAGCATAGTCTTCCAATCATTAGTATTGCTACAGTATGATTTCCATATACAGTGTACTGATTGTATCCAAGTATAAATCATGTGGTTGATCCTCAATATTATCATGTAAAAAGCATGGCTACACCTGTGTTGAGGCTGGCTTTAGGCAAGCTTTTCAAGGCAAAAGCCAGGTTGGGGCTGGCTTTAAGCGAGCTTTTCAAGACAAAAGCCAGGCTGGGGCTGGCTTTAAGCAGGCTTTTCAAGGCAAAAGCCAGGCTGGGGCTGGCCTTAAGCAGGCTTTTTAAGGCAAAAGCCAGGCTGGGGCTGGCTTTAAGCAGGCTTTTCAAGGCAAAAGCCAGGCTGGGGCTGGCTTTAAGCAGGCTTTTCAAGGCAAAAGCCAGGCTGGGGCTGACTTTAACTAGGCTTTTCAAGGCAAAAGCCAGGCTGGGGTTGGCTTTAATCAGGCTTTTCAAGGCAAAAGTCAGGATGGGGCTGGCTTTAAGCAGTCTTCAAGGCAAAAGCCAAGCTTTTCCTTAACATTTGAACATATCAGAAGTAGAATAAATTGCACCATCCAATACCTACTTATCACATTGGTCCTGTACACTATCAAAGAACCCCCAAAATGAGCATGTGACCATGCTAATACCACTGGAAAGTACCTTAATAGCATACAGAACGAGACATAAAAACAACAAGCAGGTATGTGCAGATTCCAATCCTGTGAAGCCACCAGTCTGGGGCTCTTCTTTTTGCTATTCTAACCCTAAGGTTAGGAGTTTGAGACTTGTCTAAGTTAATCAACCTCCTCCCTGCACTAGGCAGTTCAGAGAATGAGTGAAACTCAGTAGTACCTGCAAAAGAGAAAACAATGTTAGCTATCAAATCCGCCATTGAGTTGCCTTCTAGGAACACATGTTGAAAGATCACATTGAAGTTGCCCTTCATCTCTCTAATTTTCTTCACATCATTTACAATTACCCAAAGAGGATCCCATTCCCTTCTATCACTAATGAATCAGTCTTCAATATGAGAGGGTGAAGATCATGCTCCACACAGTATTCCAATCCTTGAAGAATAGCCTTAGCTTCAGCCACCACATTAGTTGTTACTCCCAGGTCTACTGCCCTTACATATACACCACATCACCTTCATCATTCCTCACACAAAAGCCTAATGAGTTAGGACCAGGATTTCCTTTTGAGGCTCCATCAGTATTGCATTCGTACCAACCATGAAAATGAAGTTTCCATGTTACTCTTGTAGTGATCAATGTAGGTTTATATCCTTTAAAATATTGAATTATGTCTGTCCATAACAATGGAATATTAGGCATCCAAGCATACCTCATCCTTGCCAGTTGATGCAATGTCCTATTGATCTCATGAATCACCCTATTTGTCGACAGTGAACCCCCATGATTACCTGCATTTCTTCTCTTCCAGAGTTCCCAGGTGATTATAGCCGGTACTGCTTGAAACAATGGCTTTAGCTTTGGACTACATCGAGCATACCACCAATGCCTTATAACTTGTTTCATTGAATCAATGGCACAGTAATTCCAACAGCCCCCATGAACAATTTCCATACTTTAGAGGCAGTAGGACTTGTGATAAATATATGCTCAATAGGTTCCTCTTGGTGCCGCTGACAACACCAACACCTAGACATCACCATCTGCCCTTGCCTCCTCCCTATGTCATCCGTGGCTATTTTCTTCCTCCACAATCTCCACAAGAAGAAGGATATTTTAAATGGTAAGCCTTTAACCCACATTAACTTACATTCCTAATTAGGATCAGCTCTATGCCTTAATATTTGCCAAGCACTACTAACACTGAACTTTCCTGAAGGAGTTGGCATCCATTATGGCCTATCCCAGTATTCCTCACTACCTTCATAATGTACATTTAGCCTTATATGTTCTGCAATTTCCTCATTGAAGGTTTGACTAGCAGCTGATCATCCCATGTTTCACCTTGCCGTAATTCTGCCACATCCTGAAGATATTCATTGATTGGAAAGTCTTCAGGTAATACATGAATAAGTGCACCCAATTCATTCCAATTTTTATGCCAAATATTAGTTGTTCCACTCTTCAATTCCCATAGTATCTCACGTTCTACTTCTTCCCTAACATTCAACATTTTTCTCCAAATTAGGCCCCCTTTTAAACTGCACCGCCGTTGGTATCTCCTTTTTGCGATACTTATTCCACATGAAATTAGACCATAAAGATTTTATGGTCCTAAACCTCCACCATAGTTTAGCAAACAATGCCCTCGACACATCATGTAAGGACCTAAAACCTAGCCCCCCTTCCTCTTTAGGAAGGCAAAGATTTTTCCATGAGGCCCAATATCTGCTTCTCCCTTCTTCCTTTGTGCTCCAAAAGAATATAGAAAAAATCTTATGAAGATGCTCCAGGATATTTTTTGGTGGATGCAGGACTGATAACATGTGGACTGGCATACCTTGCAACACACTAGTAATGAGTGTTGTCTTTCGTCCAAATGACAGCAGCTTTCCTTTCCACGAATGTAATTTAGCCTTTACTTTCTTGATAAGATCTTCATAATATTCCTTCCTCATTCTAGTGTAAAAAACAGGACATCCTAGATATGTGAAGGGGAATTTACCTTTTGCAAATCCTTTAATAGCTCCAACCGCCTAACACAATCCATTAGAAATCCTTGAATACATGTAGTATGAACTCTTATCTTTGTTGATCATCTGGCCTGATATCTTTTCATAGTTACCCAACAGTGCCATAATCTTACTCAAGGACGGAGGATGAGCAGAAGCAAAGATTATAGTATCATCAGCATATGCCAAGTGGTTTAAAGGATCAGACCACTTAGGCATTCCAAATCCCACAAATGACCCGTCTTCAAATAGTTTATTCAAAGACCTGGAAAGTACCTCAGCTGACAGAATGAACAATGCTGGTGATAGAGGATCCCTTGCTTCACACCCCTTGTAGACTTATAGAAACCTGTGGACTGCCCATTCACCAATACTGAATACCAGTATTGACATCAAGTTCCACACCATATTGATGAAGTGCTCAGAAAATCCCATCTTCCTTAGTACATGTAATAAGTACTTCCATGAAACCCTATCATAAGCCTTAGCCATATCAAGCTTGATCACCACATTAGCTGGATTTCCCTTTAACCTTATTTCAGTGACAATTTCTTGAGTCAATAAGATGTTCTCAAATATAGTCCTACCCTTCACAAATTCGGATTGATTAGGAGATATAAGAGAAGGCAGAAAATTTTCCAATCTATCACGTAACACTCTAGACAAAACCTTATTAATGAAGTTTCTCAAGCTAATAGGTCTTAAGTCACAAAAGGTCTCAACTCTAGGTTTCTTAGGCAGCAACACTAGATTGGTGCGAGTGATGGATTTAGGCAGTGCAGCTCCTCCATAGAAGTGTAGCACCATGTTGTGTATATCAGCACCAATAACATCCCATCCTGTTTGATAAAATAGGATAGTGAATCCATCTGGACCACTTGCACTCTCCCCACTAAGCTCAAAAATTATTGTCCTTACTTCTTCAATTGTTGGCAATCTGCTAAGTTCCAAATTTTATTCCATAGTGACCATCGAAGGTACATTATTGAGCAATGAAAAGTCAGATGCATCACCTTCATTTGTGAACTGTTCTTGATAAAAGTCCATTGCAGTTGTAGCCAATTGCTCCTGGTCTTCAATCCATACCCCACTTCCACTTTTGATCCTCTTTAGTTGACATTGACATGATTATGAAAGAAACTTGTATTCCTATATCCTTCAGCAAACCAAGTCATCCCAGCTTTTTGCTTCCAATACTGCTCCTCAATACTCAAGTATTTCTTCAATTCAGATTGAGCCTTTTGAAGCATAATCCTGTTCTCAATTGTAGGCTCATCTTCAAACAACATCTCTTTCACCCTAACAATGTCCTCCAAAATAGCCAATTGCTTGAATATATCACCAAATGTTTCCCTGCTCTATTTTGACAGTGCTGCCTTCACCCTCTTGAGCTTCTGCTTGAACATCAAAAATGGATCCCCTATGAAATCAGCTTCCCAATTCTGCCTCACCACATCCATAAATGTAGTATGTTTAGTCCAAAAGTTCAAGAACCTGAAAGGCTTGACACAATTGGTGGTATGTTCCCCACGTGTCATTAACAAAGGTGGATGATCTGATCCAGTTCTGATTAGATGTTCAACTTCAATAGTTGGCAACATGTTCTGAAATGACAAATTTACAAAGATCCTATTCAATCTTTTGAATATACATGCAACATTCGATCTCCCATTCCACCATGTAAATAGACTTCCTTTGTATCCTTGCTCAAATAAACCATAAGAATTTACACAAAACATAAAATCCTCATATTCAGGCGGGTGTACCGGAAGTCCTCCTATTTTCTCATCTTTATGTAATATCACATTGAAATCCCCTCCTACCAACCATGGAAATTTCATATCACTTGCTAAGTAATACAAGTGATTCCATAACTCCAACCTCTCAATTGCTGAACATTTTGCATAAACAAATGTCATCATCATGTGCTGCCCTAGGTCATGGTGAAGCACTCTCACAGTCACCTGCTGCTCAATATCCTCCATTAATTCCCATTCCACCACTGCATCAAAGAACAACCATATTTGCCCATTAATATTTGCATAAGCCGTCTCCATATTCAACCTTCTTCTATATCTATCAATGAATCTCTTCTTTTGAAAAGGTTCCATCAATGCAACTACACAAAAGTTATGCTCCCTATTTATGTTGATCACCCTAGGAAAGGCCTGCTGTGTATTCACAGACCTTATTTTCCATATTAATGTCTTGATCATCATTAGATATAGAAGTTGCCCTCCGGGGCATAATTCTTAAAGGTTGTTGTGACTCTTTATTCTGATTCTTCTTTGTTTTCTTGCCTCCTTTAGCACTAGATGTAGGTGACAGATCCCCATCCCTAGCCACCTATTTGAAGTTTTCTTCTATTGATTCATTATCTCCCTCATCCTCCATAGGATTTGTCTCATTAAGTCTTCATCAATTGGTGCCACATTGTGTGTAACTAAATCACGTAGATGTTGTAGTGGAGTCTTCAGTGGAACATTAAGCTGCAGCTGCATAATTTGATCAGTGCCATATTCCATAGGCACTTCCACTATTTCCCCAGATTCTTTTGGAACAATTGCGTGCTCATCATTCTTTTCACTGTTATTGTCCGATCCTACTGTATCATCCCTAACCTTAACATTATCATCAAGTTTGTTCTCCAATGCATACACCGGAACACCATCTACATATGCCCAAGTCTTGCCAGTTGCACTAGGAACAGTATTAACTATCGATGCTTCATCAGGTGACCCTAGCGCTAGTCCAGGCATCGCCAGCCTAATGCCTGGGGTACCTGGCTTTAGGCCTGGCGTTGCCAGCCTAACACCTGGGGAGCCTGGCTTTAGGCCTGGCGTTGCCAGCCTATCGCCAGGTGGGCTGTTGTCCCTTACTTGTCTCTTGTTGTCGTTGTCGTGCCTATTTGATCATCCTCCACCTCAATTGCATCACTCCCTCCAGCCTTCGTTGAGTTTATCTCATCAAGGTTCTCAAGCTGCCCAGAATTTGCAAATGTTTGAGACGGCATATCTTGACATGATTGGTTTGTAGTCACATTGAGTTGCCTTAGCTCCTCTTTGCTATTTCCAAACCTTCTATGAACTCAGTCGATTGTGGATTCCTAATTAGCCTTTTCATAAGTACTTTAATCACTAGGAACAATAGGATTAGGCTCAGCTAAGTTGCCATTATGCTTATCTTTCAACACTTTCTCAACTGCTTCCTTCTTCACACGCTTAAGTTCTTGTTGGTTATCTTCTCCCACTGGTTTAGTATTAGCATCCTTCCCAACCCTAACACCAGAATTAGGATTCGGGCTTGAAACTCCAGCATTTCCTTCTTTTTCTTTATCATAGCCCTTCTTTGATTGATTTTCCCCATATTCCTTCTTCTTGCCATTGCTAAGATCCTCGCCTTTTCCTTTAGTAATTTGTAGAATAGATTGATGAAGTTCCTCAACCTCAAATGCATTAAACTTGTTCTTGGTTGCTACTTCCTCAAGTTTGGCCTTCCCTTTACCCTTATCAACTTTCTTGCCTTGTTTGTTATCACCAATGTGACCCCTATTATCCCGTTGGTATTTGTTCTTCCTTGCTTGTATCCATTCCTGCCTTGCATAATTAGTAATAGGCTTGCCAACCACCTTTCCACTTGACAGAACCTTTGTTGAATTTGCTGTTGTACCAATTGCTTCAGTACTTACCACAATTTTCTTATCCTTGCCTTGATCCTCAACATCTTCATCAAATCTCTTGTGTAACTCAGGATGTATTACCCAACATTCTGCCTCACTATGCCCTTGTTTCTTGCAAGGCTTGCAATATTTAGGCATATAATCATACTTTATCCTAATCCATTTAAACTCTTCTGGCCCAGATTCATCAGCTTCTTCAACAATCTTAATACGTTTAGGGAAATTACCTAACAAATTAACTTTCACCTTCACCTTAGCACAACTAGGTCTAGTCCCATTTTGAGTTGCTAAGTCTACATGTAATGGGTTACCAACTGCACGAGCTAATGAAAATACACATTCCTTACCAAAGAAGTTTGGACGAAGTCCTGGAAAGCTAATCCAAGCTATGGCAATTGAAGTCTCTTCATCAGATGTCCACCATGGATTCCATTTTGTACAACGCATCTGCCACATATCTGATTGAGCCTTTAAGTAAAAAGCAGGCTTTGAAAGAAGATCAACATAATCCTCCAATAACGACAATCTAATCAACACATGATTATCTTCAATCAAGCCTACTGAGCAATGACCCTTAATATCACAATGAATTGGAATCACTTTACGTAATCCACCAATAAAAGGCTTTCCATACGAAAATTTCCTAAGAACTGCAAGTTGAAGCCCTTGTTGTATGATGGATTGTTTCACTTCTTGCTTCTTCCACTTCACAACTGGTTCTCCATGCAGGAACTCAACAGGTTTCAATGGTAGCGTAGCTAGGGTTTGCATGGGGGCATTAATGGTGGTAGGTTTTAGAAGTTTCAAATAATCCATATGTTGGGGATTGTTGTTTGTAATCATGGATGTTTGGGCAATGGTAGGGGAAGGTTGGGGGGCAGCGCCGCCACTGGGGGTGGCCGGCCACCGGCCGGAGTAGCCATGGGAGGGCAGCGCCGGTTCTCTTGGTGATCGCCGGTTTAGGGTTAGCTAGAGATCACTAAAAAACTAGAATTAGCTACGAACGTCGTCACTAATCTGTCGCTAAATCGCCAGTAGCTAGCATAATTTCTTGATAATCTGTCACTAATCCGTCGCTAAATGAGATTAGTGACGGATTTTACTGTTTAGCTACAGAATTTGTCCGCTGCTAAAGCCAGATTTTTTAGTAGTGATATGGATGAATATAAAGAGAAAAACAAAAGTTGTTAGGGGTGATGAGAGAGAAAGTATAAATTGATCCCTCAATTTGTAGATGACTGATTTTTAAATTGGATAGTCATTTAATGTCTAAACTTTCAATGTGCTAGACTTGTAAATGAATATGCTACTTTTATAATAAATAAAAAGTGATGTTATTTAAACAAATAATTTTAAATAAGTGACTTATTGTGTAAAAATCTCAAAAATTTAAAGTCACTTAAGATTTTTTTTTATAAATTTCATATTTCGAAAATTAGTCATATGGACTAATTTCCAGAATATAAATTTAGCATTTTATATCTTTGAACTATAATTATTTTGTTATCCCGGCTTCTTGAAATGTTAATTAGTTTAACATTAAACTTGCTTGTTAATTTATTTGACATGCTTGAAATATTAATTTGTTTAACATTAACTTTGTTTGTTAATTGTTTAATATGCGTAAAAGTATTAATTTATTTAACATTATATTTATTTGTTGATTCGTTTAACATTCTTCAAATATTAATTATTTTAACATTACTTTTGTTAATTAGTTTAACACATGCTTTATGTTAATTTGTTTAGCATAAAATTAATATTAATTAGTATAATATTAAAAATTACTTGTTAATTTGGTTAACATGTATAATATGTTAATTAGTTTAACATTATAAATAACTAAAAAATATGTGAATTTTTCTAGCATGTAATAAATGTTAGTTAGTTTGTCATTAATTTTATTTGCATGCTAATATAAGTTAGTTGTTGACTTATGATCCATATGGGATTATAAAATCATGATAGATAATTATATTGTATTAAATATGATTAAGATGCTTAGCTAGATAATTGAATAGGTTAATTTTTATAATATTTAATTTTTGAATGATGATTGGGAACATAGTGAACTGTCGACTCCATGACTAATATATGTGTTTTAATATCTTAATCAATTGATATTTAGTGTCATAATATATATGTATGTTAAACATAGTGCCTTGCGTTACTTTTTATTTTTATATGATCCTCGTGATATTTTTATTTTGCTAAAGAATGACTACTGCTGCGAAAAACAATGTTGCTGAGCTCAAAAAAGGGCTAGAACTCAATGGCGATAACAATGAAACTTGGAGCTTGAAAGTAAAGTATGTGCTAGAGGAGCAAGAGGCTCTGGAGGCATTAACAATGTCATGAATGAGCCTGAGGAAGGCAGCACTGCTCAGCATAGGCGTGAGAGTGAAGCCTACAACAATGGGAAGAAAAAGATGGCGCCTAACATTTCACTTGCTAGGCAAGCCAACTTTAGAGATTACTAAACCAATTCTTAAACCTTTCAGTGATTAACAACAATTAAACCATAATAAGTTGAAAAGTGTATGAAATACCATAACAATCTTAATATATAAGGCTACCCAGAATCTGGAGTCACAATCCATGAACTTCTAAGATTTAACTTCAAGTAACTAGCTGAAAGAAAGTACAAATGTTTTCGAATTAAAAGGAACAGTAAATTGAAATAGCTAGAAGGGGACTCCAGGGTCTGCGAACACCGGCAGATCTACCTTGGGTCTCGTCTGGATTGAAGTCAGCAGCTAGTCTCAAGATCATCTCCGACCGACACCAAAATCTGCACAGGAAGTGCAGAGTGCAGTATTAGTACAACCGACCCCGTGTACTGGTAAGTGCCGAGCCCAACCCTGGCGAAGTAGTGACGGGGCTAGGACAAGACACCACAAAACAAACCTGTACAATATAACAATATATATGCCAATAACAGCGATAAAAGAAACAAGACAGGTAATATTAGGAAGGGGACATGCTGAGGGGATCACAAGATAAACGATCACAGCAGAATCTAGAACTTTGATCAACCGATATAATTAGAACAGATAAGGACGAGTAACCACAGCAAAAAAGAAAGTACACGGCATCACCCTTTGTGGTTTTACTCTCATCATCACATATGAATCAAATAGGAACGGCACGACATCACCCTTTGTGCATTAACTCTCTCATAACATGGCACGACATCACCCTTCGTGCATTAACACTCACAAAACATGGCACGATATCACCCTTTGTGCATTAACACTCTCCCTCACCAAAACAATGAACAATAACAACAGGGAGATAGAAATGTCCAGAACAAATCTTACTTCAACAATTAGTTCCACAATACTAACCTCAACTTTGAATCAATACTCAATCAATACCAAAATCTGTAAATATGATAAGAACGATGAACATAACGGTAAACTAGTCTAAGCATGGGTAATATGATCATGGAAAGCAAAAATTTCATGAATAAGACTAACTCGCATGCTATGACTCGACAACAACGCATAGGTACTCGTCACCTAACCTATACATCGTACTCAACATTCAAACACGTAGCAAATAGGCAAATAAGATATAATCCCTCAAGCCAAGGTTTACCACGACACTTACCTCGCTCCAACGGCCAAACTCAAAGCTCAACCACAACTTTTCCCCGCAAACAAGCCTCGGACCAATAATCTAGCAAATTACCAACCAAACGATTCAATTTAAGCCTTAGGAACTACCCACGATTGTAAAGAATTCGATTTAGGCCATTTTTGAAAAAGTTAACAAAAGTCAACACCCGGGCCTGCTTGGTCCAAACCTAAAATTCGGACCAAAACTTGATTACCCATTCACCCCCGAGCATGGATATATATTTGGTTTTGGAATCCGACCTCAATTTGAGGTCCAAATCCCCAATTTATCAAATCCTTAGTTTTTACCCAAAATCCCCAATTCCACCATGAAAACCTTAGATTTTAGGTTAAAATCTTGTAAAATAAAGTGAAATATTGAAAGAAACTAGCTTAGAATGACTTACCTATGCTTTGGGGAAGAAAAAGTCTTTGGAAAATCGCCTCTTGTCTTTTAGGTTTTGAAATAATGAAGAATGGGAGAAAAATCCTGTCTAAGCCACTTTTACACAGCTGGAGATGTCGCACTTGTGACCAGGGCTTCCCAAATATGAAGCACGCAAATGCGAAGGGACCATCGCAAATGCGAAGTCCTTCACACATTTGATGCCTTCGCAAATGCGAAGATTTGTTCACAAATGTGATCTTGGATCTCCGCAATTTCGACTCAGTGATCGCATTTGCGATGCCCTTCTCAGAATCCCTTCGCAAATGTGAAGGTTACTTCGCAAATGCAGAAACTGTTGGCCCGACTTCTCTTCGCATTTGCGATGAGAAGCTCGCAAATGTGAACCCCCCAGAGATCGCAATTGCGATGCCTGATCTCGCAAATGCTAGATCAGAGGCCTACAACAATATCAGACACACCAGCAATTCCTCCAAGTCTAATTTCACTCCATAGCCTATCTGAAACTCACCCGAGGCATCGGGGCTCCAAACCAAACATGCATACAAATCTAAAATATCATACTAACTTGCTTGGGCGACCATCGCCAAAATAACACCTAAAAGTACGAATTTTGCACCAAATCAAATGAAATTCTCAAGAACACTTAAAATTTCTATTTTCTTAACCGGACGTCTGAATCAAGTCAAAACAAACTCCGTTGCTCGCCAAAATACGGACCCGGTATCCAAAAAGTCAAACCTTGGTCAAACATGTCCATTTCAATAAGTCTTTAGCTTTCAAATTTCGACAAAGTCCGATATCTCAGGCTAGTTGTTACACCCCATGCTTTCGTATGTGGAAGTACTCCATAAGTAAATTGATGTAAACTCGGAAATGAGATGTTACATTTCGCATTTTCGTATGTTAAAGTTTTGTCGTAAGTTAATCGACGTAAGTTCGGGAATGAGATTTATTTTGGGTATAAGTATTACGCTATTTCAAACAAATGATAAGTTAGTGAAGATGAGATGGTAAACGAATCAAAGAAAATGACTTCCGTCGAAGTTTGGATATTTGGGATAAAATACGGTCCAAGTATAATACCCCGTATTCATGGATTGGTGCCACACAATGTACCACATGACCATGATAATAAGGTGTATGAATTGTGTTAAAAGCAAGTAGCATTTTAAGTAATTTGAGATAATTCCTAATTATGGGAATAATTGATTAATGGTAGGGATAATTGTGGTATTAAGAAGGATTAAGTGGATAAGGATATTTTTGGGGTTGCCACATGGCATTAAGCCAAGCCAAAGTGGCAAAATGTCCATGATGAGTCAAAATACATAAAGTTGCCTTGATTACACATTCTCATTTGGACAATTTAGAGAAGAGGACATAAGTTACTTTGGATGGGTTACTTGGGAATGCAATTTAGAAGATAGGACCAGCAACGTTGCTTATTTTGGTTTCTTATTTGATAACGTTGCTTGCAAAGACCAGCGACGTTGGATACTCTGACAAATGGAATTTTCTTTCTAGAGGAGATTGTTATGAACCCTTATAATGCTACAGTAGAGTAAAATGCGATTCTAAAGAAGCACGGTACAATTTTTCTCAAGAACATCATACGAATTTTTTCCTACTTAGATATGCCATTATGTATTTTGTCGCAATTAACGTATATTAGAGAGATTGTTAAGAGAATCAGCTCAGGCATGTTAAGGCTATCCCTTCTTTCCTTTTGGCATGATCCATATTATACAAACGAAATGAGCAAATGCACAACTTCCATAAAATGAATATATTCATAGAAATGCTAGAAATGCTTATGTTCTTGATTTCCCATATGTCTTATTATTCAATCGTCAATTCATGGGTCTCAGAAAATATGTAAGTTGATAAAGTATATTTCATGATATTAATCAGAGGTATAATGGTCTTATGACGTTCTAAGAGATTTTATTGATGTACTTCTCATGCATTGCATTCATTTATACATGTACATTGACCCATGACCAGAAGATATTATATACGTGTATATATGTGTGTGTATATATATATATATATATAT
>NW_017671225.1:15713-75922 GCF_001879085.1 Nicotiana attenuata
GGGGATATGGGAAAGGTTAAAGCGTTATATACGCACCACCACCTGATCAGTTGGTATACGTTGATGATTTTGCCCACAGTGGCCGAGATGATATGGTGGGATGCCCTCGGAGGCTTGATGATATTATGTATGCATATACCAATGCATGGCATGATATTTATACGCAAATGCATGACATTATAATATTAAATGATTCACAGAGCTATTCAGACTTACATGTCGAGTCTTTTACTCTGTGTTTCTCTCATGTCTATTATTATTACTCAGTACATTATTCGTACTAATGTCCCTTTTGCCTGGGGACGCTGCGTTTCATGCCCGCGGGTCGCGATAGACAGGTCGAGAGTCCTCCAAGTAGGCTATCAGCTTAGCAGAAGATGTTGGTGCTGCTCCGGAGTTGCTTATTTGGTCAGTATAATTAGGACATGTATTGATTGGTATGGAGGGTCTCAGTCCCGATCTTTATGATACTTATGTACTCTTAGAGGCTAGTATACAGATTTCATGTATACGGATACTTGTATGGCCTTGCCGGCCTATGTTTTGAGTTTACAAATGGTTATGTTGCCTTATAGGCCTGTGTGTCACATGTATGGGTCTTTATATCAAGTTGGGTCGTCTTATATTGAGTCCGTTTGGCCCATCTGCCAATGCAAGTACGATAAGAAAAATATATTATGTTGGTATTCGGTTGAGCAAGGTACCGGGTGCCCTTTACGGCCCATAGGTTTGGGTCATGACACTAGGGACTTCTGATTTTGATTCTGGGCATACGCGTAATTCCCAAATCACGATACTGACCCAGCGGGACCGTTAAATCACGAATACGGATCCGTTTACCAAAAAAGTTGACCAAAGCAAATGAAGTTTTTAGGCAAAAGTATCTTTTTTTCATCAACTTTTATCATAAAAGCTTTCTGGAAATACGTTCGGACTATGCACGTAAATCTAGGAGGGTAAAAATGAGATTTTAAGGCTTAAAAGCACAAAATTGATTTCTAAAATACAAGATGACCTTTCGCGTCATCACATGAATACTTATCAACCCATTATAATGAAAAGGGAATAGTTCATCAGTTGACTATTCGAAATACTCCAGAACAAAATGGTGTTGTGGAGAGAAGAAAAGAATGCTCCTAGAAATGGTTAGGTCAATAATGGCACAAGCTAAACAATTAGTTACTGGAGTGATGCGTTGCTTACTGTCACATATATACTTAACCGAGTGCCTACAAAATCAGTTACCACTGCTCCATATGAGTTATCGATTGGAAGACAACCCGACTAGAGTGAATTAAGACCTTGGGGTTGTGCTTCCTATACACATGATTCCTCTGACAAATATGGCAAATTGGTCCCGAGGGGAAAGAAAAGTGTATTTATAAGATACTCTGAAACTTCAAAGGGTTATGTATTTATAGGTCAGAAAAAATAGTAGGAGTGTATCTGAGTTTGAATCACAAGATGTCACATTCTTAGAGGATGAGTTCCCTAAGAAGGGAGAGGTAGGTCAAGACCTAACCTTATTTGAGAATGGATCAAGAAGTACAATGATCACTTAATTCGAGTGCAAGAATTTTAGTAGATGATGAATTAGTTTCTCATCGACAACCTTCTTCATCATCAGATGCGAATGAAAGTAATCCTTCTACATTTAGTGGAAGTAACCAAATGGATCTTGTTTCAAGTAGGAGCGCGATGGTCACAGATCTTGTTCCAAGTCGGGAGCAAGATGAATGTTCTTGATCCGAGTGGGAGCAACATTGATCCTAATGAGAACAATGATGAATCACAAATAAGACGTGGTTCTTGTAAAAAGATTCCCCTCCAACGATTTGATGTTGAAGGCGGTGAACTATTTGTGATGCTCCTACAAGAAGAAAACAAGCATAAAAATGTAAAAGAGGCTCTCTCATGCCCTTCTAAGGATAAATGGACAAAAGCATGGAAGATTAATTGGAGTCTCTGAGAGTCAACAAAGTTTGAGAACTAGTTAACCTCCCTAAAGGACGCAAAGCAATTGGGAGAAAATGGGTTCTCAAAATTAAGCTCAAGGCCGATGGCACAGTTGAGAGATATGAGGGTTGACTGGTGGCGAAAGGGTATACATAGCAGAAAGGAATAGACTACGAAGGGACTTTCTCGCCTACTATACGATTTACCTCTGTTCGCCTAGTTCTAGCTATTATTGCAAGCTTGGATCTTGAATTGTATTAGATGGATGTAAAGACTGCCTTTCTCAATGGAGAATTAGATGAAGAAATATATATGGAACAACCTGAGTGTTTCATTGAAAAGGGGCAGAAGAGGTTTGCATACTTTTGAAGTCTATTTATGGCCTCAAACAATATTCAAGGAAGTGGTATATACACTTTCAGAATGTTGTCGTATCCAATAGTTTTACCATGATGGATGAAGACCGCCGTGCTTATACCAGAAGATCAAGGAACAAGCTTGTGATTTTAACATTGTTTATAGATGACATAGTTATAGTTAATAATAAGGAGTTTATAACCGAGATAAACTCATGGTCGTCATTTCAATTTGAGATGAAAGATATGGGTGAAGCTGCATATATTCTTGGACTTAAGATTTCAAGAATCATCCAAAGGAACTATTCTATCTCTCACAAGAGAATTACATTAGAAAAGTTCTTGAACGATTCAATATGCAGAATAGTAGCCCCGTTGACACGCCTATCAGTAAAGGTCATGCCTTAGGAAGTCAGATGTGTCCTAAGACTCCTGAAGAGATAGATTAAATGAGCCAAGTTCCTTATAGGAGCGCAGTCGGAAGTCCAATGTATGATATGATATGCACTATTCGTGAAGAATTTGGCTTGGTAAGTAGATATCAAACTGACCCAGGTTTAGTACATTGGCAAGCAGTAAAGAGGATCATGAGATATCTTAAGGGAAATGTTGATTATGCCCTTTGTTACAAAGGCTGCAAGGATCTGCGATTAGTTGGACACAATGATGCTGATCATGGAGGAGATCGAGATGAAAGGAAGTCTACCTTGGGATATGTTTTCTTACTTAGTGATGGCGCCATATCATGGAGTACTGAGAAACAGTCATGTGTATCACTATCTACGATGGAAGCTGAATATGTGGTTCTCGCATCAGCAGCATAATAAGTTTTTTGGTTGAAAAAGTTCTTGGAACACTTGTTGGATATTGCAAGAAATATTGAACAAGTGTTAGTCTACTGTGTCAATGAAGCTGCAATATCCTCTACGAAGGACCATAAGTTTCATTATATAAAACCAAACACATAAATATGCGAGAGACATGGTTAGACGTAAGGTAGTGAATGTGAAGTATGTGTCTACAAAAGATATGTTAGCAGATCCATTGACCAAGCCTTTGTCTAGAGATCGACACATACTAGGTATCAAGGCTTACGTAGACTTTGAGTTACTTTATTTCGTTCTTAATTTTCCCGTGTTCACAAAACTGATATTCTTTGATTATCAATAAAGTTTATTTTCATACATACATATTTATATTTGCTGAATGTTATGTGCATTCTTTGTTCATTTATTTTTTTTATAAGTATGTTAGGTAGACAAGAGGTTGGTCTTCTCACACAAGCAACCACCTCTTTATCTTAGTGATGTGAGGAGATGAGACATGAAAATATTATCAAAAGGATAATTTGAGAGCTATTCACTTAAAATTAGAATGTCACTTAAACAATGACATAAGGTCATTAGGGTGAAAACGTTCACCTAGTCTACTCTATGAGCCATATATGAGTTAAATATGATATTTTAGATCAAGGAACTCAAATATAGATACTTATGGTGTCCAAATATCACTTGTACAACATTCTTTATGAGATAAACACATACGCTCCTTGGAAAAGGGGAGAAAATGCTACAAAACGTGTTTCATACCATGTGTGCTAATATCAACTAATTGGGTTAATATAAGTCCACTCTCAACTAATAGTTGTGTGAGACCCAGAGCTTTTATGGATGCTCAAGATTTGTACCCTCAAGGACTCCGATCAGATATTTGAGACTTAGTGTGATGTTAGCTATCTTAGTGACTTTCCAAAGGACCATGAACACAGATTCGGTCTAAGGGAGAATATCTAGAAAAGCAGTCAAACTAATGTTGAAGGGATTATGAGAAGAGGAAGATCATAGATGGTCATTTAATTGTGTCTACTGGTGCACCAGTTATAACTTATGAGTCATGATTGTGAATACAAGAAATAATGATATATGAGATTTTGAGATTATATCAAATGTGATTCATATGATATAAGGTACTACATACTTTATGATCTACTTGTAGATTTGTACTTGACGAGATGTTATATACTCCTAACAGATGTATAGCACTTAGCTCTCATAGTATGTTGGTCGCATGGTCTACTTCTCTGTATGCATGATTGAGGAGATGGGATGAGAATATATTTCTCAAACTAGATAAGCGCTCTCATTATGTGTGAGTGGGATATGTAGGAAATAGAGTCCACCCATAAGTTGTGCTCTTAGGGCCTACTACGGCAAAGCACAGTATTTTAGTAATTATTGTAACCCTGGCTATCCCTAAAAAATAGGAAACAGTATTTTCTACTCTCTTTTCTCTCTCTCTCTGAATCCAACGTAGGGTTTAGACTTTAATTTAGGGGGTTGATCCGATACATAAGAGGCGCTCTTAGGGCCTACTAGGGCAAAGCACGCTGTTTTAGTAATTATCGTAACCCTAGCTATCCCTAAAAAACAGGAAATAGTATTTTCTACTCTCTTTTCTCTCTCTCAATCCAACATAGGGTTTAGACTATAATTTAGGGGGTTGATCCGATACACTGGGTCAACCACTACCAATCACTATTTCTGATTGTGGTTCATCTGTATTCGCTTGACGAAGAATAAGTAAGTTCTCGATTTACGATTTACGTGCTATCTGATTTGTTTAGATTATCGCGTTCCCTTCACAAGTGTTTCATGACTTGTTGTTACTGGTGTATTGCTCATCATTTAAGATAGTTTGGATGTCAATTCTATGAGTCGAGAGTTCTTAGATCCTATACCAAAATCGTCGATCGATGGAATACTCTCTCACATTTAACAGCCTCTCGAATTTAGGATTTGAAGGTAGTGGGTGTCATAATTTCCTTCAATGTATACCTTGTAATAACTAATACGAAATTTATTAGGAACGTTGATTCAAGTTATTTGAGTTTATTCGTATCAACCTAATAGGTATTTTTTACTTGCAAATATAAAAATTATATCTCGGATATAAAAAACAAATGTAATTAGCATTTTAAATAAGGAATCACACATTTATTGTATAACACAAGTAAAATTAATATTTCTATTAGAAAACTACATCTTTTCTATATATTAGAAATAAATTTACACAATTAAGATAACATCTTCAATAAGGAAATTACATCAATCAGAATAAGAAAATTTTAAAAAATTTCTTCAATAAATATATTATACCCCATAAGCATAGAATTAAATTAACTACAAATTCCCAAAAAAACAATATCATAAATCTCATATTTTCTTAAGCAATGTTTACGAAATTTTCATCATAAGTTAATAGTTAAAAGATTTAAATTATATTAAATAACCATAGAATAATATAAATTTTTATGATATAATAAAAAGATAATTTTTTTGTTATCCCAATCCAAAATTTTCATTAAGAACCAACGTTTCGAGTTTGAAAGAAGAAAACTCATAAATTTAAGACTAAGAGTGTGACTAGTATGAAGGAAAATATTTTGCGGAAATATTTTCGAATTTTCCATGTTTGGTTGGGTTAAATATTTTAGCAAATATTTTTCTTATGAACTCATTTTCCTCCAATTGGAGGAAAATATTTTCCTTACCAAGAGAACGGAAAATATTTTTCAATACTCCTTCTCAACCTTCTCCACCCTTACCAACCCACCACACCCCCTCTCCAAAAAAATGCTTCTTTTTTTTTTTTTTTTAAAAATTTCAGTTTTTCCATTACCATCCACTCCCCCCCCCCCCCAATATTTTTTTTGCGATTTAAATTTCTGTTATTTCGTTTTTCTGCACCAACCACCACCCCCAACCCCCCTCACCTATCCCCCCCCCCCCCCCAGTCGCACACTTTTTATTTACTATTTTTTTTGTAATTTAAATTTCTATTTTTTTCGTTCTACTGCACCCCCCCCCCCCCACACACACACCACCAGTTTTAATTTTTTTATTTATCGATTTAAAGGTTCAAAATTTTACAAGCTAAAATTATGAGTCCGGAGGTTTATGTGCTTCGAAGTTTACGGGTTCGAAATTCCGCGGTTTTGAAAGTTTAGCGGTTTGAAAGTTTATGAAATTTGTGGGTTCGGAAGGTTGTTGGTTTGAAAGTTTATGGCTTCATGTTTATTGTATCTAAATTATTTTTGAATACTCTTGAGAAGTCATTTTCCTTAATTTGCGTACCAAATACCGGAAAATGAATAAGATTACTACTTGTTTTCCAAGAAAATATTTTCTTGGAAAATATTTTTCACGAAAAATATTTTCTGTTATACCAAACACACCCTAAGATCTTATTTTATATAATTTCAATGTTTTGGAGTCTTTTTTCTTTGTGAGTGTTCTAGATAGAGACCATTTAAAATAATAGAATAGAGAAAAGAAAAATATAAAAAAGTAATAAAATGACAGATAGATAATTGGGGAGGGATGGGGGGTAACCGAAAAGGAAAATCACAGGGACAAAAGGAAATAAAAAGCACAAAGAAAAGGGAAAGTCGGACAGGGTTCAAAATATTCCAACTTGAATTTTACACACGAGAAAAGCTTTCAAAAAGATCTACCAGTCATGACACCTTTGTCTAGTTTACGGCTACAGGTGCCAGGAACAAATATTTAACCTAGTTTAAGAAAATTTAAACATAGGTATCTAAAAAATTAATCATCTTAACGGGTGTCATGCCACTCCTTCCTAAAGTAGTGGATATGCCACTGCTGTTTACTCTCTTCACACACTTGGACCATGCTCTGATACCATGTGGAAAAAAAAATCTTTTACATAAATCGCCCCTCCAAGTTGTCCATAACGGTCATTTAAACACCTTAACTTGTTATGTGACCTGATAGACACCTCTGCTTGGTAGAAGTATATTCTCTTAAACCCCCTACGCTGACATGGCAAGTTTTGTGTGTTACACTTACATCGAAGCGCGTGAAGATCTTTAAAATTAGGCTTATCTTCTTTTTTCCCCCTAAATTCAATGTGGACCCCACTATTACACCACCCCATAACCACGATTTTGGACGGGGAGGCTATTGCCGACAATGGCGGGTGTCAGAGAGAGGGAGGATCTCGTCGAGGCTGTTGCCGACGATGCTTGTAGGTGTAATATTTCTCTCCCCTTTCTCTCTTCTTTCCTTCTATCACACTTCCTTTTTACACACCCGCCCGAGAGGGAGTATATAAGGGAGTTTTTCCAATTTAAGTGATATTACTCGAGATGGGATTATTTAGTTTATCAGAGTCGCCACTTGAAATAAATTATGGTTTACCAAGTCACCGGTTTATTTTAAATCCCAAATCGAGGAAGTTTTATTTTAAAAGAGTCTGCGAACCAGAAATTCTAGATAAGGAATTCTGTTAACCCGGGAGAAGGTGTTAGGCATTCCCGGGTTCCGTGGTTCTAGCACGATCGCTTAGTGATTATTGTTTGGCTTAAATTGTTTAACTACTCATTTTTAGTGATTATTATTAACGCGTACGTATACTCATCTCCTTTGGCGCGTCAAAAACCATGTCATGCGAACGTGTCCACAACTAATAGCGCTTTGTTTATTTTTTAAGAGAAAGTTTGGTTGAAGTTGCGCGAACGCATCCCTCGGATTAGTTTTAGAGTTAAATTTGCAATTATGTTACGCGAACGTATACATAATCTTAATACTAATCTAAATTGGGCCTAAAGCAAACTACGATTGTTTGTTATTTATTAAATCTAAATTATGAAATTAATACGAGGGCCATGTATGAATAAAAAGGTGGATGGCACACCTCGAACTATATTAATTAATAGCCTATGAAAAACCCTTTTCTTATTATCAAGACGAATTTAATCGAAGTTGCGCGAATGCATACTCCGAATTGGTTTTTAGAATCGTAATTATGTCACGCGAACGTGTACACAATCACGATTGTATTTTTAAACTGCCCTAAAGGCTTTTCTACGAACAATTATCATTAAAGTCTAATTAGTATTGGTGAGGGCCATAAATTATAACTTGTCTAATATGGCTCACCTCAAGTCTGATCAAAGGTCTAATTAATTAAAGACTTAACGTAATTTGAATTCATTCTAGGCCAAATATTTAAATTAAGCCTTAAGAACTAATAGACTAACAAAAAACAAAACCAGCATTTGGTTGTGCGAAAGACCCAACTGGCAGCAGGCCCAATTGGCTTTCGTAAGCTTACATGTCGAAAACCAAAGGGGAGCTGGGTTAGAGTAATGTCCATAATCCACAATTGAGTGGCAAAAGAGAACGGGGCCAACCCTAAAGGCCCAGTAGCGTGATACAGCATAGTCAATTAAGCACAATTGTTGTTCTTCTTAAGAACTTGAAATCAGAACAACTATTGTCAAACTTTTACAAATTTAGACCAATGCAAAACATGTTCTTGATACTCGGTCGCATTCTATGATAAAATGCATTACTTAATGTCATAATAACTCATACACAATTGTCTCACCATTTAATCTAATAGAATTCATGAATTCAAAACAACAAAACTAAGCATGATTCCAAATAAGAATAAATCTATTAGTATAAGCTCAACTCTGCCTCATTCCAAACACTAAACTCCATTCCAAATATCTTTAAACAAATGATTAATTGCCAAATGCATACATTCTAGTAACCATATCAACATTTGATTTCTGATATGATCAGCTTAGACAGTATTTATGCTGTAACATGAAATTTTCCTCAAGAATACACACAACATGGGCCTGAATTCATCCTTCACAACAACAAACCAAACCTCAAAAACATTAAAAAAGGTTCAGATCCTTGTTTCAAAGAATAATAAACACTGAACTGATTGTACTACAACTTTAAATAAGACTGCTATGCAAACTTGCCATTATAAACATGGATTTTGAACATATACTACAGAACGGATCCATTCACAACAAGAACACATCACAACAAACTTAAAACGTGATAAAATGGACAAGAAGAATGGAATCAGAAATGAATAGACTAAAGGAGATGTAAAAATAAAGGCCCTAAAACAACATGATTTTATTGATATCAACAGGAAGACATGTCTTTCATGCAACAACATATTCAGACTTCATATCAGCTCATGGTTCAAAAGAGTACCTGGAAATTGGAAGAGAAAGAAAGAAAATGAAGAGTTAGCAACAACAACAGCAGAATCAGCTCAGCAAAAACAGCAAACTGAGTCTCTTTAAACCATTTTTGAACCTAGAATGACCAGAAATTCTTGAAAAGATTTCAAACTCTGAAGAATGATATCAGAACTAGACCAATTTCCACTAAAAATGCAAAGGATTTTATGTATGTTTCCACTAGCCGTTTCTACTTTTCAGGGTTTTCAATCTATGAAAAAATCTGCTTCACCAAGAATGAAAACAGACCTCTTATAGAGGACCTTTAGGGCAGCAGAAATGAATCTATTATTTTCCAATTGCCCCTTCCCTAATTTCATTTTTGCAAGTTAAACCCTGAAATTTAAAACCAATTTCTGAAACTACCCAACCTTATCTTTCCTCGAAACTTCCCAGGCAGTTGCAACAAGATTCTTTTAACCAAAAATCTTAAACTACCCCTTGAATTCCCAGTATTTACCCTTCAACTAATAACCTGGGTTAGAATAAACCAAAGTCCAACTGAACCAATCTCTTAACTAGGTCAGTGATGTGTGACGATCCGGCCCGTCGTCACGTGAGTTACCGCTCCATTTTTCCCGTTTTCTGCTTTCTCATGTTTCATTATGAGAGTTTTGGGTAAATGAGTCGATTTGGATTGGTTTTGGAAGGAAATGAGACACTTAGTCTCTTTAAGGAAGGTTTGTTTTGGAAAAGTCAATCGGACGTTGACTTATGAGTTAGAGGGATCGGATGTGATTTCCGATGATTTGGTTAGCTTTGGGGGATGATCTGTGACTTAGGAGTGTGATCAGAATTGATTTTGGAGATCCGGTGTAGAATTAGGCTTGAATTGGCGAAGTTAGTATTTTGGCGAATTCCGGTTGATAGGTGAGATTTTGATCCGAGGGTCGGAATGGAATTCTGAGAGTTGCTGTAGCTTTGTTAGGTGATTTTGGATGTATGTGCAAAATTTCAGGTCATTCGGAGGTGTTTTGGTCGGGTTTTTTATCAAATGCGTTATTCGGAAGTTTTAGAAGAACTTAGGCTTGAATTCGATGTAATTTGATGGTTTTGGAGTTGTTCGTGGTGTTTTGGTGATTGGAGCAAGTTTGAATGATGTTTTAGGATGGGTTGGCACTTTTGTTGAGGTCCCGGGGGCCTCGGAGTGATTTCGGATAGCCATCGGGATGGATTTTGGAGTTATGAAGTTGATAGTTTGCTGATATCTGTTATTTTCGCATCTGCGGAAAAAGGGGCCGCAGAAGCGGTTCCGCAGATGCGAGGGGCTGGTCGCAGGTGCGAGTTCTCGAGAGATTTGCTGTTTCCGCAGGTGCGGGCTTGGAGCCGCATCTGCGATGCCGCAGATGCGGTGGAGGAATCGGAGAAGCGAAGGTTGGGCTATGGTGATTTTCCGCAGAAGCGGACGAGATGCGCAGAAGCGGTGTCCGCAAATGCGGAAACCAGACCGCAGAAGCTGTCCTGGGCGAGATTGGGAATTCTGCAGAAGCGGATGGAGAACCGCAGAAGCGGTAGTCGCATATGCGGTAAGGTAACCGCAGATGCGAAAATCACTGTTCAGAGAAGGGTTTTAAAGCTCATTTTGTTCCGCGAGCTTAAGTTCATTTCCACCATTTTTGATCGACCTTGAGAGCTATTGGACGGAAATTGAAGGGGATTTCGACTAGGTGTGATTGGAGGTGAGTTCCTTGACCTTAATACATGATTTAATGGTAGAATTAACATAGAAATTTGTGGAAATTCATCAAAAGAGGGTAAAGCAAGGGCTTGGAAGTTTGGTATTTTAAAGTGGAGTTTGATGGGTCATTTGGGCTCGGATTAGGGAGTTTTTGGTATGTATAGACTCGTAATAAGAAATCCGATGATATTAATTTTGTGATTTTTCGAGAAGTGGGCCCGGGGCTCGGGTTTTGCCAATTTCGTGAATTTCGATATTTTTCGAGTCTTTTTGATTGGGTTATGTTCCCTTAGCCTATTGTAACGTATTCATTGTGGTTTTGACCAGATTCGACGCGCGAGGAGGTCGACTTGCGAGGTAAGGGCATAGCGAGCTAGGATTTTGGCCGGCTTAAGGTGAGTAATGATAGTAAATGATATCCTGAGGGTTTGAAACCCCGGATTTGCACAACGTAGTGCTATATTGAGGTGAAACACGCACTTAATGGCGAGCGCGGGGTTGTTTACTAATGGGGATTGTGACTTGGTCCGTCCCGTTTGATTTTTTACTGTGTATTTGATTAAGCTGATTTGTTTATCATCATGATTTGGGCTAGTTGCCATGTTTGGGGCCTCGTGCCGACTTGTAGAACCCTTAGGGGCATTATGACTGATTTTCCTCACTTTATTTAATAAAAATCACATCCTCAGTCATGTTTCTATTTGATTAAACAATGTGGACCGTTTTTATAAGTGTTAATCCTAAATGAGGGAAGATATATGGGCTGAGATCCCTACCCTATACTATTGTGTCCTAAAATGACTGAGAGGGGTTGAGAACCCAACAGTGAGGATATTATATATATTATGGATAGGGCTACACGCCGCAGCAAATACTCATATGGATCGGGCTGCACGCCGCAGCAAATGTTTATGTGGATCGGGCTGCGCGCCGCAGCAATATTGCGCTTGGGTTGTAGGAGCCCCTCCGGAGTCTGCACCCCCACAGTGAGCGCGGGTACCCATATGGATTGGGTTGCACGCCGCAGCGATGGATCGGGCTACACGCCGCAACAAGATATGGATCGGGCTGCACGCCGCAGTAGTTATTATATGATACTATTCTGAGAGTAATCTAGTTACTGTATTGAGCGGTTGATACTGGGCCCGAGGGGCAGTTTTACTATTTACCACTTATTAGCTGTTTTACCTGATTTACCTGCCTTTAAAGCGGTGATTTCACATGATTTCACGGATTTTACTGCTTCAAGTGATTTACTGCCTGATATAGAACTGCCTTGTGCTGTTATGTGTTTTCTTATCTTCAGCTATTATTTATTATTATTACTCACTGGGTCGGAGTACTCACATTACTCCCTGCACCATGTGTGCAGATTCAGGCATAGCAGAGTCCGTTCCTGAGCACTGATATCCTTGTCCAGATCAGGCAGCGAGTTCGGAGCTTCGAAACAATTCTAACTGTCAATTAAAATGAACTCGACCACTAGAGAACATAAACTAAAGCAAATAAACAAATATGAATACATAAGTGCAAGCAGAAAATATGACAATGTATAAGATCAATGAGAAAAAAGGGAGGGGAAAATACCAAATGCGCCGGAATGTCTTGACGACACGTAACGACAGGAGTGAACCCTTGATCGGACTTTTACGAATTCATTCAACTCTGACCTCCTCGGAATGGACTAAAATCCATGCTAATTGATTGCTCTGTCAAGGGCAATCAACTAGCGTAGATTATAGCTCGAAACGAGCCTGGTTTTGTGCGGAATCGAAAGAAAAAGAAGATTAGGGCTTGAAGATTTCTTTAGATTTGGAACTGGGGAAATTGATGTTATAAACGTCAATACCACACAAGAGGGGGGGTAATTTGTGTGGTACCCAATTTTTGCTTAAACTGCTTCTGGAAGGACCTGGTTCTTCTAGGTGTACTGACGACTGCTTTTTGCGGAATTAAAAGTACATAAAATAAAGAACACAGAGATTTTTACGTGGAAAACACCTGGCTCAAAAGGTGAAAAAACCACGACCTACTACTCAGTAGGATTTTCCCAAACTTCCACTAAAATCACTGAGCCAAAACTGCATTTACAAAACTCTTTGTAAACCTAAGGATTAACTCTAATCCCGTTGTTGCAACCAGCCTCTAACTGCTGCGACAACTTCAAGTTAACTCTAACTTGAATACTCAAATTACCTATTACAATTGCTTCTAGATAAAGCTGAAAGGTACAATATAAAACACCTACTACAATTGAACTAGAAATAAAGAAAGACACATAAAACTCTTTATGGAGCTGGTTCTTCAATCTGGTTCATGTAGCTTCTAGTTTGCACACTTGAATCATACACAAACGGCTTGCAAAAAGCCTTGCTATTTTGCTCCCAATTCACATTTAACTTCTGCGTTTTTGTGCAACACTTTAATGTGAAAACATCCTGCAATTTATAGAGTTAGTAGATGAAGAAATAACTAGAGTTCTGATGCAACTCTTCCTTGGTGGAAGAGTTCTAGTTGATTTCAACTTCTAACTCCTTCCCTATCTTGGATAGTGTTCTCTTTGATTAAGGAGTCCTTCTCCTTATCAATTATGCAACCTTTTCGATCAGGAGATATTAAATACACCAAGTTAAGCTTATCTCCATCACGTGCAACCCATATGCTCAAATCTGCCCATTTTTGTGCACTGAGGGATGGACCACTGGATGGACCTGGTTCATCATCAGTTCCTTTGTCGGTCTTCAAAACTAACCTTTACTTGGCCAACAAATTCCCCCTTTTTGATGATGACAAACTCTGTGCTTTTCATAAGCTTAGCCCTGTTTCAACTCAGCTTAACACCAACATAATGTTAGAAACATTTTTCCTTTTTATCACTTATCATCAAGAACCAGGTACATTAGGTTATAAACATCACTGTTCAAAGTGTAAGCATCACTTGTTTAAAGCACAACAATTTTCCCCCTTTTGGCATCATCGAAAAGTTGCATAAAAAATGTGAGATAACCAGATTTTAAAACGTACTCATGGCCACTGGGGCTACTTCAAATGTAATCATGAATTAATCATCATAGATCAAGCTAAGAATTTTAACCATCCAAGAAATATAAACAAACGGTTAGAGCAAAAGGCAGTGAATTTCATTGATGATTGATAAGATACTACCACAAAGCATAAGAAGAAATAAAAATACTGAAACCATGAGCAAAAGAAACAAAGTCCCGAATTGGGTCACTGGTTGATCTACACTAGGTTAGGATTTAAGGCTTGGAAGAGGTAGGGGCCGGGTTATTTGCTTGGAGAAGTTTCAGCATGTCTTGAAGAATTCCATCATTCTTCTCCTTTTCCCTTGCAAGTTCAGTTCTGAGAACTTCTCTCTCAGATTCTACCTCAACCAATCGTGTCTTCAGCCTTGCTATCTCAATATCCTTTGCCTCACTCTCCTGTACCAAGACTCTGACTTTACTATTGATAGGTGTCTTTTTAGATGAACCAGGTTCATTAAGAATGACATTGACTTCATAATCGCAAGCAAGCAGAGTATTAACCCCAAAATGATCCTTTCTTGTACTAACCTCCCAGTTCTTCATAGGTACCTTGAAATGTACAAGCACAGTTGTGAGAATGAAACCATGGGGAATGGCATGAGTTTTGGTGCCATTGATAATCCTATCAGTAGGTCCAAGAGGGTTTCCTGTTCAGATGGAACGGGTTCATCTATATTTTTGCCAAGTTGAACCGACCCCTCAGCAGCTTCGCCAGACCCACTTCCCCCTGTTTTGCTCACACTCTCTTTTATTTCACTAAATTCCTCTCCCCAAACAACCATTGCACCAGTTTCTTTTATTATACCAACAGGAGTGGGTGAAGAATCAGCCACTCTTGTCCCCTTTCCCCTCACAGTACTCCTAGCGCCCTTGCTCTCCTTTTTTTTTTATTTTTACCACCAACTTCTCCAGATTATGTAGACTTTATACCTGCTATACATCCTACAAATCTATTCTCCAAATTTGCAGCAACTTTAGAAATTGTCTCAAGAGAAACTTTAGAATCAGAAGATACCTGTTCAGTTTTGAAAGACCTACTTTCTTCCCCCTTAGTAGTAGACTTAAATGAATCTTCAGATTTCTAGGATTCTTCTTCCCTACTTGCTTTCAATTGCTTGTTTATTTGCTTGGTGATGAAGGATTTTCAGAGGTGTTTGACATATCTAGGCTAGGGTATGAAAAGAAGAGAATTTGTGTTTGGAAGATGAAAGAAGAATGAGAGTTTTTGACGGCTTGAGAGAGATGAAGTAAGGAATACACCAAAGCTGATCAATATACAGAGGAATAATTGATAGGGTAGCTACATCTTTTCAGACTCTTCGAAGTTTAATTAAACTGAAATTCAATTTTGAAGAGACGTTGGAGTGTATCCCTAGAATCTAGGTACTTCCATTTGGTTGGGACTCTTTTGAACGGGACTGGTTCACTTGTAACGGATATGTCCAAAAGGAGTTTGGTATTTGGTAGGACTCTCTACTCATGATCCAAATATAGTTATTTCAAATTATGCAGAGTGTAGAAAACATACCGTGTTATCTTGATGAACCAGGTTCTTCACTGATAATTCTCTTGTGTGAGTCTAAATTTGCCAAAATAGAGAAAATATCATTAGAGATTAATGAGTCATTTTAACGCATGGCACAAAAGTATACTATGGAAAGTATGAGACTGAGCAAGAATTAATCTAATTATACACAATTTATAGACTTTCTAACCAATTTTTTTTTCTTTCATTTTTTTTTCGTTTAACCTTGAACTGGTCCTTTTAGGTGATCTTAATCATCCCTAATTTCAACCTTTTCCTCTCAAAGTGATCTCTCCTGAAGGCTTTTGTGAAGATGTCAGCAATTTGCTTGTCAGTAGCACAAAACTCCACAAAGATCAAGCCTTTCTCATAGTTGTCCCTCATAAATGGTCTCTAACATCTATGTGCTTAGTTCTCTTATGATGAACCAGATTCTTAGTCATACTAATAGCACTAGTGTGTATCACAGAAAATAGGGATGCAACCAACTTCAATACCAAAATCCATCAGCTGCTGCTTGATCTACAACAATTGTGCACAATCATGAAGCAGCAGCAGCATACTTAGCTTCAGCAGTAGATAAGGCTATTGAATTTTGCTTTTTGGTAGCCTATGACACAAGACATGAACCAAGGAAGTGTGACATACCTGAGGTGCTCTTCCAATCCACTAGGAAACCTGCATAATCAGCGTCAGCATATCCCACTAGATTAAAATTACTACCTTTTGGATACTAAAGGCAAAGGTCAGTGGTGCCTTTCAAGTATCTCAATATTCTCTCTACTTTAGTCAAGTGGGACTCCTTTGAATTTGCCTGAAATCGAGCACAAAGACCTACACTGCACACAATGTCAGGTCTGCTAGTAGTGAGATATAAAAGAGAACCAATCATTTCCCTATACAACTTCTGATCAACAGATGAACCAGGTTCATCTATATCCAATTTCGTGGATGTTGCAATAGGAGTGTCAATTTCTTTGGATGTTCCTTCCTGGTTTTGTTACTGATGAATAGGTTCATGGACAGGTTCCCTCGAGGTTAGAGGATCAGTTCCTCTCTAGTCAGTTCCCCCTGTCATGTTGCCCTGGGTGGAAGAACCTGTTCCTTCTTCTGGTGCAGCTTTAGTCTGGGCTATAATTTCATTTTAAAATTCTTACCAGCCTAATCTCTTCATTTTCTTGCTCCTGCCTCTCAGAAAGAATGTTAGTTTTAAAAAGTAACATATACATTTTTTCTACACACATAGTTCTTTTACTGTATATCCTATAAGCTTTACCATGTGAAGAACATCCCAAGAATACTCCCTCATCACTTCTGGGATCATACTTACCTAGGGAGTCTTTGCCATTATTGTGCACAAAGCACTTGCATATAAATGCCCTAAGATGGGATATATTTAGCTATCTCCCTTTAAGTGACTCATAGGGAATCTTCTTAACAAGAGATCTAGTCATGCAACTATTTATGATGTAGCATGCAAAAATTCACAAGCTTAGCATTTTCAAATTCAGTTCCGTGGTAGACCTAATTGATGCAAATTGATTACCTAGTTGTTTCTGAGTTTTTCTAACAAAAGAAGTAAACATGTCAGATGCTTCATCTTTAGATGTTAAAAAAATAATGTCCAAGTAATACTAGAGTAATCATCAACAAGCACCATCACATATCTTTTACCACATCTTCTTAATGTTCTCAGTGGACCACAGAGATCCATATGGACCAGTTCCATCGTTCTGGTGGTACTTACCACTTTCTTGCATTTAAAAGAGGATCTTACCTGCTTCCCCCTTGCACAAGCCTCACAAACTTTGTCTTCCTTGAACTTGATGTTAGGCAGCCCTATCACCAGGTCCTTGGAGACTAATTTGTTGAGTTGACTCGGACTTGCATGTCCAAGTCTCTTGTGCCAAATGAGGGGATCATTGTCCAACACACTTAAGCAAGTGAGTTCATTTTCTAAAAGTGTGGACAAATCTACAATGCATGTATTGTTTACTCTTTTTCCCTGCAAAACAATCTTGTCAATGGTAATATTAATCACAAAATATTTGGTAGTGGTGAATGCTACCAAGTTACCTTTATCACATAATTGTGATACACTGATTAGACTTTACTTTAGGCCATCTATCAAGTAGACATTCTCAATAGAGTGAGAATCAGTCTTACCTGCCCTTCCAACCCCAATGATCTCACCTTTCTTCCCATTTATAAAGGAGACATTACCTCCTTTGAGGTCCTCAAGTGAAAGGAACTGGTTCTTGCTTCCTGTCATATGCTTTGAACAGCCACTATCCATGTATTATATTTGGCTGCTCCCCTTCACTTGGAACCGCGAAAGGAAATCAGGGGTTAGTCTTAGGAACCCAAACTAGTTTGGGTCCCAGATTTAGTCTTAGGAACCCAAACTAGTTTGGGTCCCTTTCTATAGGCAAAAGGGTGAATCAAATTCTTTTTAGCCCAACCAGGCCGCCTATTTTTCTTTTGAACAAATTCTTTATTCTTTTGACTAGACTTTTCTTTTGCAATACATTCACTTTTATAGTGACCAGTTTTACCACAATGTGTGCAAATTTTATTCTCAGGAAGTGTGAGGTACTTGCTTTTAGGGTCCCACTTTGGTGCTTGAGTCCCATAGTCAAGTCCTCTTTTGTTGCTACTGTGATGCTCTTGCAACCAAGAGAGTGCATCAGAGGCCTTGTTCCATTTGCAAGTTCTGTTTAATTCATGTTTCACCTTTCCTAGATCTTCTTTTAGGACTTTAATCTGCTCATCTCTTTTGTACAACTCATCTTTCATTTTTCCTACATTTTCTCCTAAAGTGAGTTGTGTGTGATCAGATTTCTTTTTACTAGTTCCTAATTTCAATTTTAGATTTTCAGATTTAAGCTCTAGGACTGTGGTGTCAAGATCATGAACCTGGTTCTTCAACTCAGCATTTTTACTATCACTCTCATTAGCCCTAAGTTCCAGGTTTTTGCACTTAGCTTTCAGAATCACACACTCCTTAGACAGATGTTCCTTTTCATTATTTATAACTTCAAATTCATCAATGAAATCTAGAAGTAATTCAGATAGACTTTCTTTAGACAAAAGCTTAATCTTGTCTTTGAGATGAATTATACTTACCTCAGATTCCTCATCGGATTTCCCAATTGCCATAAGTGCTTGTTCATCTCCATCTTCGACTTCTGAGTCATCATCTGAGCTTTCACCCCAAGCAGCAACCATAGCCTTTGTTGATCCTTTGTTTTTCTTGGGATGAACCTGTTCCTTCTTCCTGTTCCTTCGTTCAGCTCTTTCCTTTTTCCATTCAATTTCCCATTGAGGGCAATTTTTGATGTGGTGATCGGTCTTCCCACACTTGTAGCACCCCTCGTTGGTTTGTTTTCCAAGAACCCTTGGTTTGTTGTAGCTTCCATTTCTTGAAGGACCATTTTCTCTTATTAGGTACTTCTTAAAATCCTTTGTGATCATGGTCATTTCATCCTCATCTAGATCAACACCTTCAGTGATTCTGAATGCCAGGCTCCTTTCGTTCTTAGGTGCATCCATCTTCATGGTTTGCCTTCTAAGTTCATAGGCAGTGAGATTTCCAATTAGCTCATCCAACTTGAGAGTGGCAATGTTCTTTGATTCCTGAATAGCTGTGATTTTGCTTTCCCAAGAGATTGGTAGTACCATTGTCAAAATCTTCTCAACTTTGTCTTCTTCAAGAATAACCCTTCCAAGAGATTTAAGTTCATTTGTTAGTGTTGTAAACCTTGTGTACATCTCCTGGATGGTTTCTCCTTCCATCATGGTGAAATTCTCATTTTGAGAATATAGCAGTGTTCCTCTTGATCTCTTTACTTGAGGAGTTCCTTCATGAGCCACTTGTAAAGTGTCCCATATCTCCTTAGCAGTGGTACAGATTTGAATTCTACTGTACTCGTCTGGACCAAGTCCACACACAAGCCATTTCTTGGCCTTAGCATTTTTCTCCCATTTTTTCAAATCTTCAGCAGTACAATGAGCCCTTGTCTTTGGCACTTCCACTCCTTCCTCATTTTTCATTGTAGTTGTCAAAGGGCCATCAGTGACTATGTCCCAGAGTTCATAGTCTTTTCCTATGATGTGATCCTTCATCCTATTCTTCCACCAAGAATAGTACTGACCATTAAAAAGTGGAGGCCTAATAGTGGATTGCCCTTCCCAGTTCCCAGGTGGTGCACTCATGTTGATCTTTTCCTAAGGTGTTAGCCTCTTCAAGGATAACCTGCTCTGATACCAATTGATGTTATAAACGTCAATACCACACAAGAGGGGGGGTGATTTGTGTGGTACCCAATTTTTGCTTACACTGCTTCTGGAAGGACCTGGTTCTTCTAGGTGTACTGACGACTGCTGTTTGCGGAATTAAAAGTACATAAAATAAAGAACACAGAGATTTTTACGTGGAAAACACCTGGCTCAAAAGGTGAAAAAACCACGACCTACTACTCAGTAGGATTTTCCCAAACTTCCACTAAAATCACTGAGCCAAAACTGCATTTACAAAACTCTTTGTAAACCTAAGGATTAACTCTAATCCCGTTGTGGCAACCAGCCTCTAACTGCTGCGACAACTTCAAGTTAACTCTAACTTGAATACTCAAATTACCTATTACAATTGCTTCTAGATAAAGTTGAAAGGTACAATATAAAACACCTACAACAATTGAACTAGAAATAAAGAAAGACACATAAAACTCTTTATGGAGTTGGTTCTTCAATCTGGTTCATGTAGCTTCTGGTTTGCACACTTGAATCACACATGAACTGCTTGCAAAAAGCCTTGCTATTTTGCTCCCAATTCACGTTTAACTTCTGCGTTTTTGTGCAACACTTTAATGTGAAAACATCCTGCAATTTATAGAGTTAGTAGATGAAGAAATAACTAGAGTTCTGATGCAACTCTTCCTTGGTGGAAGAGTTCTAGTTGATTTCAACTTCTAACTCCTTCCCTATCTTGGATAGTGTTCTCTTTGATTAAGGAGTCCTTCTCCTTATCAATTATGCAACCTTTTCGATCAGGAGATATTAAATACACCAAGTTAAGCTTATCTCCATCACGTGCAACCCATATGCTCAAATCTGCCCGTTTTTGTGCACCTGAGGGATGGACCACTGGATGGACCTGGTTCATCATGAGTTCCTTTGTCAGTCTTTAAAACTAACCTTTACTTGGGCCAACAGAAATCAAGTTGAGGTTTTCAGGAAATAGATTTGGGGATAAGTTTTGGGGAAGCCCGGGGATTACCTGGTTCAAATTTGGGGCAAATTAGGGCTTGAAGGTCCAAACTTTGACACAGATTCGAGACACTCAGCGATGATTCGAAGGAAACGGGCAATAGATTTGATATGAGGGGACGAAAGGGATGTTGGGCAGTGATTTTGAGATGGATTGGAGTGGTGTAGGGCTGCGCCGCCACCTGAGAGGGTGAGGCATTTTGGGGCGGCGCTCTAGGGTTCTTGAGGGCGTGTCTGAAGGTGGAGGTGAGTGAGAGAGATGGAAAGGGGGGCTAGGCTGTTCGGACAGTTATATACTGTCAAGCAGGTCAGTTCTCGACCGTTTGATCAGGAGAGATCAACGGTCCTGATTGGGGGTAATTGAAACGGGGTCGTTTGGTTAACTAAGTGGGGCGGACCGGGTTGGGATGCGGGTTTGGGCCAGTTTTGAACGGGTAAAGGGTGTTTGAATGTTTGGGCTTGGGGGAGACTTAATTAAACAGCCCAAAATCAGATCTTTTTTTAATTCTTTTCTTTTTCTTTTCATTTTCCAATTTTCTTCTTTTTTAAATTAAAATAAAAACCTAAGTTAACTCTTACAAACTAAATTAGATTAATTACTCAAAATAATATTTACAACAACTAATTAATTACCAAATTAAAAGAAAACTACAAAATTCGAAGCTAAAAGTTAAAATGCAAAAATGAGTTATTTTTGTGATTTTTTTTCTATTTTTGTAAAACAAACTAATTTACTAATTAATCTAAAATGTAAAATTAAGTCCTAAATGCAAATGCAATGTATTTTTTTGTATTTTCATGAATTAAATAAAAATTAAACATGCACACAAAAATGCAAATAATTGGAAAAATTCTACAATAATTCCTAAAATAACAAACAATTAAAAGAAAAAATCTAATTCTTTGGAATTCTGTAGGAGTAATTTATGTGAGGCAAAAATCATGTGCTCACAGCTGCCCCTCTTTGCTCGGAGACACTAAGGGTTTTCGGGCAACGATAAAATGAGCAATAATGAGGGATTTTTGCCCATTTGAAACTCCGTGAGAAGCATTTTTGAAAAGAGCCTGGCCGAACCTTGCTTCAAAGGTTGCCTACATATCCTTGGCTATAAAGGAATCAGGTCAGTGTAGTTCTAGAAGTTTCGATAGTTGGGACTACCGGGAAGCTGTGATTTCACTGTTGCTGCTGCTGCTACTGCTTGTAGAACCCCTTATTACACCAAAATGAAAAATAAAAAGCTAAACTAGCTAAGCCTATCAGCTACGAGTTACAAGATTCCTATCCATAAATCATTTGAAGCTTGATCTTGAGTCTTGGGTGGCTCTTGCTGTAGACTCCGATCTGAATCTTGATGCTCGTCAGTTGTAACCGCTAGTTCATTCTTCAGCTTTGGATCAAGGCGAGACATGCGAAGCCTGTGATTTCAATCATATCTTGGGCAGTCCGTGTCTTTCTCCGCTTCAGCACTCTGAGTTTACTTCTTTTTGTTCTTTTCTATTCTTCTCTTTATTTTGGATTGAGACTCATTCTTTTGGTCATCTCGAACCCTGTGCCTCGAGGTCAACCTGCTCAGACACCAAAACAAACAAACGAACGAAATTTTTCTGCCCCAGTTTTCACTAGGAAAATTTCGTGAGTTATTTGTAACTAAGATCTAAACTATATTTTTTTTGAAAGCGATAAAATAAGGATTGTGTGTCTCTAGGAGGAAAAGGCGACTAAGGAATGGAGGCCCTATCTCTAAAATCTCAACTAGGGATTGGAGCCCTATGTTGGCAAAACGCGACTAGGGAATGGAGGCCCTATGTCTATAAATCTCAACTAGGCATTGGAGCCCTATGTTGGCAAAAGGAGACTAGGGAATGAAGGCCTTATGTCTAAAAATCTCAACTAGGGATTGGAGCCCTATGTTCGCGAAAGGCGACTGGGGAATTGAGGCCCTATGTCTAAAAATCTCAACTAGGGATTGGAGCCCTATGGTGGCGATAGGCGACTAGGGAATGGTGGCCCTAAGTCTAAAAATCTCAACTAGGGATTAGAGCCCTATGCTGGCAAAAGGTGTCTAGGGAATGGAGGCCCTATGTCTAAAAAATCTCAACTAGGGATTGGAGCCCTATGTTGGCAAAAGGCGACTAGGGAATGGAGGCCCTACATCTAAAAATCTCAACCAAGGATTGGAGCCCTATGTTGGCAAAAGGCGACTAGGGAATGGAGGCCCTATATCTAAAATCTCAACTAGGAATTGGAGCCCTGTGTTGGCAAAAGGCGACTAGGGAATGGAGGCCCTATGTCTAAAAATCTCAACTAGGGATTGGAGGCCCTATGTATAAAAATCTCAACTAGGGATTGGAGCCCTGTGTTGGCAAAAGGCGACTAGGGAATGGAGGCCCTATGTCTAAAATCTCAACTAGGGATTGGAGCCCTATGTTGGCAAAAGGCGACTAGGGGATGGAGACCCTATGTCTAAAATCTCAACTAGGGATTGGAGCCCTATGCTGGAAAAAGGCGACTAGGGAATGGAGGCCCTCTGTCTAAAATCTCAACTAGGGATTGGAGCCCTATGTTGGCAAAAGGCAATTAGGGAATGGAGGCCCTATGTCTAAAAATCTCAACTAGGGATTGGAGCCCTATGTTGGCAAAAGGCGACTAGGGAATGGAGGCCCTATGTTGGCAAAAGGCGACTAGGGAATGGAGGCCCTATGTCTAAAATCTCAACTAGGNAAAGGTGAAATTCTTGCAATTTGTGGAGGAGTTGAGGAGAGTGGCAACAAGCCAGGGGGAAGTGAATCTGGAGAAGCTGCTGAAGGTCTTGTGAACCTGAGTGAACTACAAGATGGACCTAGTTCATCTGTGGAAGAAACCTTGGCTGACATTCTGAAGAAAGTTGGAGAAAGCTATGATCCCAAGAAGCGCAAAGCCTCTTCTCAAAAGGCTCCAACTGCCTCTAAGCCAAGAAAGAAGAGCAAGGTGTCATCTCCTAAGTCTACTGTCCCTTCAGCACCAAAGGTGAAAGCTACCAGAAGCAGGGTAAGACAAAGCGAGGCTGAGTTGCAGAAAGCCTTAGAGGCAAGCAAGAAAAAGAACAAAGAAAGGGAAAAGCTAAAGTTCTGGAAAGTTCTGTGGCTGCAGAAGAAGAGGAGGAAGATATGGAACTGGTCCATCAAGAGAGAGGTACAACTGAGGAGGTTCCCACTCCTAAACCTAAGAAATCCAAGACTTCTACCAAGAAGTCTTCAGAATCTATCTCTGCTGAACCCTCCCTGGCAAAAAGAACCAGGTCTGCAGTTAAAGGAAAACAAGTGAAAGTTCCTGAAGAAGAAGAAGCTTGGAGTGGAGAAGAAGAAGAAGAAGAAGAAGAAGAAGAGGAAAGAGCATGACAGGTTTATCCTTTTTGGAAAAAGAAAATATTGAAAGGAAAAATTCTGAAAGACCTGGAAGAGCCAGGCATGAAAAGATTGGTTGATGCACTAGAACCACAGGGTTGGAAGGACATGGTTCTTCAACTGGATGGCAGGCTTGCAAGAAAGGAACTGATAGAGTTTATGGCGAATGCCACAGTGTGAATGGGGTTGTTACAAGCCTGGTGGGAGGAGTAGAGGTGCAGTTTGATGCACCTAAGTTGGGAAGAATTCTAGACATACCCTGTGAGGGATATGATGATTATACTATGCAAAGGTGGCCTTGTCTAGATTCTCTCCCTTCTGCTCTCCAAATCACCCGAAATTTCTGTGATACCAAGTCTGCTGAAGAAGTGCCTGAGGCTAGGTTTGTGCAAAAGAGTGAGATGAAGCCTGAGCACAAGGTGCTATTTGAATTTGTGAACAAGTGTCTGCTGCCCAGACAGGAGACAAGGCACACTGCAAATTATATGGACCTGGTCCTTCTGGAGTGTCTTGTGACAGGAAAGCAGATTAACTGGCCTAGTTTCATTGTCAAGCTGCTGGATAGAGTGATAAATGGCTCCAAGGCCCATGCCACTCCTTATGGGTTTATACTGACAACTGTCTTGGCCAAGTTAGATGTGCCATTGAAGAAGTGGGAGATGGCCTCCAGCAAAGAGCACTTTGGGATCAAAACTCTGTAGGCTTGTGATTATCTGCTAAGTGTAACCCCAGTTGAACCTGGTTCATCCGTGAAGATTCCTGTGAACAGCAAAGTTAGGGCATTGGTTCTAGAATGTGGAACAAAAGATGCAGAAATTGTTAGGCTCCAGGCTCGCATTGCTGAACTGGAAAGTGAAAGAAATGGCCTCAAAGATGAGCTAGCAAAGGAAAAAGAAAAGAGTGAAGGGATGCTCCAAACAATGCTTAATCTACTTCAATCCCAACCTTCTAGTTCCTCAAAGCCCTAGAACCAGTTAAATAACTCCTTTAGTGACCCAGATTCGGGACTTTTCTCTGTTTTTTTGCTAATGGTTGGATGTTTGTTTTTCTTTTTATGGTCTGTTTTGTAGAAACATCTCCTAATCAATGACACTGTGCTTTGTTTTCTCTTGTTCTATGAAACTTCTGATCTTAATATTAAATTTCTGTGGAGCTGATTATTGATTAACTAAATCATGTTTTCACTTGGAGTTGCCCCAGTGGCCATGAGTAATAAATAACATCTAGGCTTCTAATAAAATGCAACTAGGGAATGGAGCCCTATGTTGGCAAAAGGCAACTAGGGAATGGAGGCCCTATGTCTAAAATCTCAACTAGGGATTGGAGCCCTATGTTGGCAAAAGGCGACTAGGGAATGGAGGCCCAATGTCTATAAATCTCAACTAGGGATTGGAGCCCTATGTTGGCAAAAGGTGTTGGCCCAAGTTCAGATGAAGTTTTGAAGATTGACAAAATGAACTCAGTCATGAACCAGGTCCATCATGTGAGACACAGTGTTGATATGCTTGCACATGTGACATACGCGTGAAGAAGATAAGTTCTCAAGGATAAGCAACAATATCTTCTGAATTGATCGAAAAGATTGCATACAGGATAAGGAGTTGAAGTCTCCTTATGAAAAGAGAATTATATCCAGATCAAGGATATGGATTAGGAGTTAGAGTTGTTCTTGGACTCGAATTGTCAAAGGATCCACAATTCGAGTTCTTATCAAACTCTGATTACTAACTCTATAAAAATAACGATTGTTCTCTTTTACAGGTGGTTGCACATAAGCAGAAGTTAAGCATATTTGAGAGCAAAAAGAACAAGTCTGATTTGCAAGCAATATATGCGAGATACAAGTGTGCACGTCTGAAGCTACATCAACTAAGATAGAAGAACCAGTTTCATCGTTGTGTTTATTCTAAGTCTAGTTCAATTGTAGTAGGTTTTCATATTGTACCTTTCAGCTTTCATAGAAGCAATTGTAATAGGTATATTGAGTATTCAAGTTAGAGTTAACTTGAAAGTGTCGCAACAGTTGAGGCTGTGTGCTACACTGGGATTAGAGTTAATCCTTAGGTTTACAAAGAGTTTTGTAAATGCTGTTTTTGGCTCAGTGATTTTAGTGGAGTTTGGGAAAATCCTACTGAGTAGTAGGTCGTGGTTTTTTCACCTTTTGAGCCAGGTGTTTTCCACGTAAAAATCTCTGTGCACTTTACTTTCAGCATTTATTATTCCGCAAACTGCAGTAGTCAGAACACTTAGAAGAACCAGGTTCTTCTAACGCGAAAATTAGGTACCACACAAATCACCCCCCCTCTTGTGTGGTATTGACGTTTATAACATTAAAAGGCGACTAGGGAAAGGAGGCCCTATGTCTAAAAAATCTCAACTAGGGATTGGAGCCCTATGTTGGCAAAAGGGGACTAGGGATTGGAGGCCCTATGTCTAAAAATCTCAACTAGGGATTGGAGCCCTATGTTGGTAAAAGGCGACTAGGGAATGGAGGCCCAATGTCTAAAAATCTCAACTAGGGATTGGAACCCTATGTTGGCAAAAGGCGACTAGGGAATAGATGCCCTATGTCTAAAAAATCTCAACTAGGGATTGGAGCCCTATGTTGGCAAAAGGGGACTAGGGAATGGAGGCCCTATGTCTAAAATCTCAACTAGGGAATGGAGCCCTATGTTGGCAAAAGGCGACTANCTTATCTATACATCACTTGAAGCTTGATCTTGAGTCTTAGCTGATTATTCTTGCTGTAGACTCCAATCTGAATCTTGATGCTCATCAACTGTGACCACTGGTTCACTCTTCAGCTTTGGATCAAGGCGGGACATGCGAAGCTTGTGATTTCAATCATATCTTGAGCAGTCCGCATCCTTTTCCACTTCAGCACTTTGAGTTCATTTCTTTTTGTTCTTTTCTCTTCTTTTCTTTATTTCGGATTGAGATTCATTCTTTTGGTCGTCTCGAACCCTATGCCTCGAGGTCAAACCTGCTCAGACACCAAAACAAACAAAAGAACAAAATTTTTCTGCCCCAGTTTTCACTAGGAAAATTTCGTGAGTTATTTGTAACTAAGATCTAAACCTTTTTTTTTAAAGCGATAAAATAAGGATTGTGTCTTTAGGAGGAAAAGGCGACTAGGGAATGGAGGCACTATGTCTAAAATCTCAACTAGGGATTGGAGCCCTATGTTGGCAAAAGGCGACTAGGGAATGGAGGCCCTATGTCTAAAATCTCAACTAGGGATTGGAGCCCTATGTTGGCAAAAGGCGACTAGGGAATGGAGGCCCTATGTCTAAAAATCTCAACTAGGGATTGGAGCCCTATGTTGGCAAAAAAGGTGACTAGGGAATGGAGGCCCTATGTCTAAAAAGCTCAACTCAGGGATTGGAGCCGTAATGTTGGAAAAAGGCGACTAGGGAACAGAGACACTATGTCTAAAAAGCTCAGCTCAGGAATTGGAGCCCTATGTTGGCAAAAGGGGACTAGGGAATGGAGGCCCTATGTCTAAAATCTCAACTAGGGAATGGAGCCCTATGTTGGCAAAAGGCGACTAGGGAATGGAGGCCCTATTTCTAAAAATCTCAACTAGGGATTGGAGCCCTATCTTGGCAAAAGGCGACTAGGGAATGGAGGCCCTATGACTAGGGAATGGAGTCCCTATGTATAAAATCTCAACTAGGAATTGGAGCCCTATGTTGGAAAAAGGCGACTAGGAAATGGAGGCCCTATGTCTAAAAATCTCAAGTAAGGATTGGAGCCCTATGTTGGCAAAAGGCGACTAGGGAATGGAGGCCCTATGTCTAAAAATCTCAACTAGGGATTGGATCCCTATGGAAAAAGGCGACTAGGGAATGGAGGTCGTACTTCTCAAAATCTCAACTAGGGATTGGATCCCTATGTTGGCAAAAGGCGACTAGGGAATGGAGGCCCTATGTCTAAAATCTCAACTAGGGATTGGAGCCCTATGTTGGCAAAAGGCGACTAGGGAATGGAGGCCCTATGTCTAAAATCTCAACTAGGGATTGGAGCCCTATGTTGGCTAAAGGCGACTAGGGAATGGAGCCCCTATGTCTAAAATCTCAACTAGGGATTGGAGCCCTATGTTGGCAATAGACGTTTAGGGAACGGAGGCCCTATGTCTAAAATCACAACTAGGGATTGGAGCCCTAGGTTGGCAAAAGGCGACTAGGGAATGGAGGCTCTATGTCTAAGATCTCAACGAGGGATTGGAGCCCTATGTTGGCAAAAGGCGACTAGGGGATGGAGTCCCTATGTCTAAAAATCTCAACTAGGGGGTGGAGCCCTATGTTGGCAAAAGGCGACTAGGGGATGGAGACCCTATGTCTAAAATCTCAACTAGGGGTTGGAGCCCTGTTGGTAAAAGCGTAAAAGATTGAGATTCGGGATCCTATACGACCATTTTTTTTCTTTTTTTTGAATTTTCTTCTTATCTCTTTTTTCATCTTGTTTTGTTTTCTCTATTTTTAATTATTTCATGGAATGAGTAAATGCGGAAAAAACTCGGAGGGGACTTCCCTTTTTATGGATTGTTGCTGCAAAGCTGTTTCTAGCACTTGCGCATTTCTTTTTCCTTTTTTGGTTGCACCTGCTTCTTGCACGATTGCTTTGGATTGCACCCGTCTCAAATTTTCAAACAAAGAACAATTGTTAGTTTGAAACGGTGGTTGGTTTTGTGGCCTTGATTGTTTTTGATCAGTTGATCTCGGCCCAACTCTTTTGGTGAGAACCTCTGCTGCTTGGTGGCTTTTCTGAAGATTGATCTCTTTCCTAAAACCAAGGAATTCAACTTTCTAAACTTTCCAGATGACGGTTCACCCGTATGGGGTTTTGGCCCTTTCATTTTATTCTACTTCTAATGGGCACTTTACTTTGGATTTCTTTCGTTTTTAATAACTTTGATTTCAAAGCATCGGCCATCATGGCCATTCGGGATCGACTTGATGCACCCGCTGAGGCTGGGTACTTTTCTTTGGACTTGGCTTTTATTAAGCAGAACCCCGTAAGACCAATCTTTCCACCTTTTCTTTGTATTAGTTTTGGAATAGAGTCATACTGAAAGGGATTCAAAGAAAAGTAAACAAAAGACAAGAAAGTGAATTTAAAAAGAAGCGCCCCTTTCAGGGAGGAAAGAAAGACTTATCTGGAGTGCATGCAGACTTCAATAGACATGACATGCTTCTTGGACTAGATATCCGATCTGCACAACTATCCAACTTCTCATAAACCCATTGAGACCCATGTTTTAAAACCGATAAACCCTGCCAGGACTCTTTCAGTACCAATGGTGGTGAGGGGTTTCTTCTTTTCGATCAACGGCGCCCTTTGCGGGTTTTCGCCAATCGACCTCTCTCATTTCTCTTCTCACCGTCGCCTTATAGTGCTCTTTACGAGTTTTCACTAACAAGACTCTCTCATTTTTAATTTCTCTGTTCAGCGTCGACTTATGGTGCCCGTGGGTTTTTACCAATAAGACTCTATCATTTTATTTCTCTCATCTTGATTGCATTGAATCCAAACAAACTGCGTTCTCCGATTTTGAGCGCTTTTCACCAATTGATCGGAGGGCTTGAACAAGGTTTGGTGTAAAAAGAATTTCGATTGAAATATAACTTTGGAACCGTTCAGGCGGGATTATCACCGAACCCTTATAACATCTGCCCCAGTTTCACTTTTGGGGAAAATTGGATTTTTATTTGGTGTGACTGAACCCCAAAGAGAGGCTGCCTATGTATCCTTTCGGAATCAAGTCGAACGTAGTTCAGAAAAATATTTTGTTTTGTTGTTTTTGTTGTTTTATTTCTTTTTTTTTTCTTTTTTCTTGATTCTCTTTTTTTCTTTTTTCCTTTTTTTTTTACAAATGTCTTCAAGTTCCAAAGAGGGTAATGAAAGAAAGGTAATGGGCTCAAAGGGTTAGCAAAGGATTGGAGTGTTTGGGGTAGCGAGAATAAAAGCCTTCGTCATCCCAATCGGATAATGTCGTTGCTGCAGAAGGATTAGACATAGTACCTTTTGACTGCGACTGCATTTACAGCTGTTTCAAGGTCATTTCCTTCGATGTCTCCCAGGTGGTGAGGGAGAACGCGCCTCAAAATGAGTTGCCCCACTTCAAAATTCCTAGGCCGCACTTTCTTGTTGTAGGCACGGGCCATTCTTTGTTGATACAACTGCCCGTGGCTGTGAGCACGTAATTTTTGCCATATAAGAATTACTCCCACAAATTCAAAACAAAACAATTTTTCCATTGTTTGCAATTTCGTGGATTTTTGTAGCATTTGTGTTAATTGATTGCATTTGTCTGCGCATGTTAAATTTGTTAATTAATGAAAAATATAAAAAATATATTGCATTTGCATTTAGGATTTAATTTTACGTTTTTAGGATTAATTAACAAATTAGTTTTTTTATAAGAATGGAAAAAATCACAAAAAATAGCTTATGTTGCACTTTTTTATTTTAATTTTGGAATATTGGTAGTTTTCCTTAAATTTGGATCTTAATTAATTAAAGAATATAGGCCATAAAGTCATATCCTCATTTTGAGAAATAAGTTCGCAACTCTAACGTGATTAACAGAAGGAAAAGTTAGACCCCAGAATAATAGAAACTAGTATGTATTGGTGAACAAGATAAACTAAACATGAATTANAAAGAGAAATAAAAGAAAGGAGGAGGAAATGAAGAAATCAAGTTTTTGGGCCATCTCTTTGTTTAAATCACCCCGGCCCAAGCATTTTCCAGCAATACCCGCTTGAACCCAGCCCAAAACCCACTCCCTACCTGGTCCGCCCCACCAGCCAACCAAAACGACACCATTTTATCAAGGCCAAATCAGGACCGTTGATCTCTATTGATCTAACGGTCCGGAAGTGGGGATTGATTGGTGTAAGACTGTCCGAATAAGACCTTCCCCCCCCCCCCCCCCCTCTCAGAACACCCCTCTCATCGTCTCTCACCTCACCCCTTAGAGAACGAAGAGCCCTAACTCGCCGCCCAAAATTCTCACCATCTCCACCGGCGGCGCCGGCTCCAAACCCCACCATAGAACCACCACAGTCCCCTCATTTCAAATCTCCATTTAATTTCCTTCGAATCTGGCTAGAACCACTCGAATCATAGATCCAAGTTCAAGCCCTAAAAAATTTCCAAACCAGTTGTTGTTGAATCTGGTGACATGCATGATCTTGGAGTGCTATTATTTCACGTTTAGAAGTTTGGACTCGATTAAACTGATGTCGTTCAGTTGTTCTTGGCAAAGAATAAAGGATCGAAATAAGTTTGGTTAAGTCACGGGTCTCTGATAGTTTCCAGGTCTGGATTTGGTAAGTGCCCTTTCCCATTTTGTGTTTTCTTTCTGTCATTATCCTATTATCCTCCTCTTTCCCTTTCTTTAACCTAGTTTTTATAATAATCTGGTTGAAAATTCAATTCATCTTCTGAGTTCAAGCTTGTTCCTCCATTCATTATTTTTCTCCTTTCTTTCTTTTCTTTGTGAATTCTGTTTCTGCAACATCTTTAGTTTGTTAAGCACGTTAAGTTTCTGGTTCGTTAAATAACCTAGTTAATTAGGTCTTAATTTAGTCAATTTCTTGTTAATTAGCTCATTCACCTTTGTTTTTTGTTTGATTGCATTTTAAAGAAGGGGTTCCGGGTTTCTCTTAGGGAATTTGGTCGGTCTTTAAAATTGGGAATCCTTGTTTGATTTCAATTGGACTCTGAAAATCAGAAGCCCAAAAGGGAACTGAATTTGGGTTACAAACCCATATCAAATTAGGCCATTGGGTCAACTTGACCCATGTAACTTGCTGAGGGTAATTTCAGGGGTTTGTGGGGTTAGTTTAGGAAATTGGGGTAAGGAATCTTGTTGTAACAAAAATAGGAAGCTTCTTAGAAGCTGACATTGGGATTGTTTTGAAATTCTGAAAACTAAATAGGGGTACCTAAGCTATAATGAAAATTAGAAAAGGTGCAAGGTGCAAAAATTGATTCCTAGGGGCTACCCTAATGCCTTGCCTATAAAGGCATCCTAACTTGACTCTCAAGTCAGATTTTAAAGATACCTTAGGAGATAAAAATCAGAAAAACTGAAACGGCTGCTAGTCCTGAACAAATTCTGAAAATAACTTTGAATTCCTTGCAAACTATTGAAAATCCTGCTTAGTTTTGGTTCATCTGACCTTAACATTTTAGTTCAAATCATTGAAAATCGAAGGTTTGCATTCTGGGTAAAATGGATTGAATTTTGAGTGGTTAAAGCTGGGTTTTGGATTTGGTATCTGAAAATACTGTTCCATTGTTGGGTTCCCCATTGTTCTGTTGTTGATTCTCAAGCTGGTTCTGCCGTTGTTTCTTCTGTATTTGAGCTTGCTAATGTTGTTGTTTCTAATCACTCCTAGCTCACTTCTCTTGTTGGTTTTACTCTTATTATCAGGTACATTTTCTGAATTCTATCTAATGTGAAGTCCAATTTGAAGATGGAAATAAAAATAGAGTTGAAATCATGGCAATAACTCTATTTGTGCCACAGTTGTATTTTTCTCATGATGTTTATGATTTTAGTCACTTGATTCATAATGTAGTCTAGCTAGTTTCTGTTTGGATAGCTGAGTTCTCATGTTATATTTGAATTATGGACTTGGGAATGTTGTGTTAAGGGCTTCAATTAAGTTAAAATGCCATAAGGCTGCATCAATCCTAGGTGAAATGAGTAATCATGCTTGGGTATTAGTTTCATGTTTGAATTGGGTTAAAGATCCTAAGGGCAATCATGATATTGTTTGATGTACTGTCGAAGGGCATGTGAATGGTTTTAGCTTAGAAATGGTGTAGGAAATCGAAATGCTTATTCAATTGATTTAAATGTGAATATTAAAAAATGAGCATGATTATTTAGTTTCATGAGTTTCAGTAGCTGCAGATTCATAGCGTCTCAAGGATTAGCATATGAATGTGTTTAAACTTGCGAATGGTTTGAAATAATTGTCAGTTTGATTCCAGTTAGTGCTTCAATGTAGTGATTGTTAGTTTAATTTTGTGGTTGTTCAATATCAGGTTTATGGATCTGTGATGTTTAAATCCTCTTGTCACTACATTTTTAAAGTTTGATCACTGTCCGGGTTCGACACGCGAACCCTCTTGGTATCCAGCTTTGTGCGTGCTTCAAAATTGGACTTCTTGCTTGGGCTCAAATGGAATTTGTTGCGGAGCCCAGAACTTTGCATCCTGGTGATTTCATTGAGCCATTGGGCCTCACGTTAGGCCCAGCTCAAATTCTGAAACTGAAATAAAATAGACTTCACTCAGTCTTAATTTTAGACTCTCATTTGAATCCAGCCATGGTTTAAAAGTAGATGTGATTCCTTTAGCCTTTTAATTAATGGATCCTTGTAATTAATTTGAGGTGTGCCGTGCCAAACAAAAATCTCAAAATGCGTGGCACTCATTTAGTTATTTCTTTTAAATCCTTAGAATTCGAGGTGTGACATTTAACAAATTTTCCATGGCCCTCGCAAAGTTAAAAACACGTAGTTGCTTTAGGCGCGTAATCTTAAAATTACCTTCCTAAACTCGGGTGTGCATTTCATGTGGCCCAAATCCAAATCTTAACAACGTTAAATAAAATGTGTCTCGGACTGCGGGTGCATTTCATGTGGCGCGGTCCAAAGACGTATTTTAGATGACGTTGAAATCTTCATAATAATTAGATAAAAGCGGTTATAAAGTTAAAAATTGCACCATAGGCTAAAACATGTACTAAAATCAAGTAAATAGGCCAATTATAATAGTTGAGCGACCGTGCTAGAACCACGGAACTCGGGAATGCCTAATACCTTCTCCCGGGTTAACGGAATTCCTTACCCGAATTTCTGTGTTCGCGGACTATAAAACAGAGTCAATCTTTCCTCCACTCGGGATTTGAACAGGTGACTTGGGACACCATAAATTATCCCAAGTGGCGACTTTGAATATTTAAATAAATAAATCCCGTTTCGATTGTCACTTAAATTAGAAAAAACTCCCTTATTATACCCTTCCCGGGGGTGTGGTAGGAAAAGGAGGTGTGACAGCTCTGGCGACTCTGCTGGGGCCAAGAACCCAGAACTTCTGGTTCAGGGTTCAGAATTCGAGCTTAGATAAATTGTTAGATTTGGTTTTATTTATTATCTGATTTTGTTACATGTTTGGGCCTAATGTGCTAAGTGTTGCTTTTACCGCTTTGATATTCTGTGAACTGTATATAAACTGCTACGAAACCCTTCCTCTCTCTGAGTCTTTTAAATCATGAAGAAGGGTGCACTTCGTGTGACTTCTCTTCTGTCTAGAGTCTTATCCTATTTTAGAATGAGGTTCGGACAAGTTGCAAAGCCGGTGAAGCTTCTGTATTCCCAGTACGCTGCCCCCCCTCGGCTCGAGCTGTCCGCTCGGGTAAGCCAGGTCTAGAACAATAAACCCGGGTTTCAAACCTAGTATAACAAAGCCTCATGCCGGATCCCTAGTAGGAACGCTTGTTTGCATCACGTGCATTTGACTTTGGAGACTCAACACAGGGGTTGGGTCTGTCTAGGACAGGTGTACCTAGAATGAAAAGACCATCCTGATGCATCCTACTTGCTACTTGTGCATTTATTTGCTTCGGATTTGCATGTTGACCGGCTTATGAATGATTAAAGGAGAGCTGGAAAAGAAAAATCAATGTGAGGACTCAGAGAGATAATTACTTGTTTTGAAAAATCAGTGTCCAAAATATACTAAAACTCTGCCAAAATTCTGACAAAAATTTTTTGTTTTCCTTTTTGAAAAATAGTTGGTTTTTATTTTCGTCTAATCTGCCCGAACTACGCCAGTTTGATTCTCACCGGATGTGGCATACGTAGGCAACCCCCATCGGGTCCAACTTCCCTTTTTTGCAAAAATAGCCAAAAAAGAACCAAAAAAAAATTTAAATAAGCGGTGATGCCATTCTTGTCTAAAATAGCCGAATGTCCCCAAAAGGACGCCGGAAGGCTGTTTTTGCAAGAACAGCCGCCTTTGGTCTCTTTTTCAAATTTTTAGACTGGTTAGCAAGCATAGCCTTAAACTCTTCTCCCGGAGTGCTGAAAGGCCGTATTTGCAAAGCCGGGTTTTATTTTTGAAATGAAAATTTGAAAAAAAAACCAGTGTCAACCTTGTTTTGAGTCAAATGAATCATGACTTTGCCTAATCACCTTAATAAATGTGCAGAATGAGCACGAGTCAAAATTTTCCAATAACAGTCATGAACAAAATTCCTTTGGAGCTGCATATATGGTAGGATGATCTGGGTAAATCAGGGCAAGATAAGGTCAATCAATATTTGGGAGGTCTCACCGGGTTGTTGAAGATCAGGCCTAGAGGAGACATCATAAAGGCGTTGGTTACATTCTGGGACCCGGCCCACAACGTGTTTCATTTCTCAAATTTTGAACTCACCCCAACTTTGGAAGAAATAGCCGGATATATTGGGAGCACTGAGGTTCCTCTGAGATACAAGTATCTGGTTGCTCCAAGAGTCGTCGATGTGCACAGATTCCTAGATTCCTTAAAGATAAGCAGGGGGTCCACAACCCAGAGTTGGCAGCTGGCTTTTCTACTCCGCAGTTTATATATCAAAGATACGGTCACATAGGAGGGTTTAACAATCCAGAAAACAAAATTTGTAGCAAAGGGAATCGCCTCAAATGGGAAGAGCACCGGTGCTTTGCTTTTATGGTAGTATTCTTGGGTCTTCTGGTGTTTCCTAGGAAAGACGGGAACATCGACATGCGCATAGCTGGGATAGTTAGCACTTTGCCTACTCAGGCCAAAAGCACCCTCGCACCCATGATAGTAGCAGAAATCTTCAGCGCTCTCACAGCCTGCAAAGCCGGAGGAGACTTTTTTGAGGGATGCAACCGGTTGCTGCAGATGTGGATGATTGAACATCTATGCCATCGTCCTCAATTCATGAGTTATGGGTCGATAGAGAAAAACTACATAGAGGAATTTTATACAAGAATTGATGGGATTAGCTTGCCAGAAGGGGTCGCAGAATGGGTATCACACCTCCGTTCCATCACTGCAAATCAAATAGAGTGGACGTTTGCTGTAGATGAGATCATATACATGCCAGCTACCGGTCCTCATTTCCTCTTAATGGGTCTCAGGAGTATCCTGCCTTATACCCCATACCGGGTTTTGAGACAGTTGGGGAGATGTAAAATAGTGCCAAAAGATGAAGATCTTAGTGCCCATGCAGTCGAGATTGGTCCTGATGGTCAGTTTCATGAAGCAGCAGTCCGCCAGATTTGGAGCGAGTGTCAGTATTTGACGGCAAATACCTGTGTGCGTGATCTATCCAAAGGTAAAGTTTCACCAGGGTACCTTGCTTGGTATAAAAGGGAATTGAGTTTGTAAGGCCGGCCAAAAGACTTCCATCTTCAGAATTTGCTGAGCGTCACAAGCGCAATGGGATTGGTTGGCCAAAGAAAATGAGTATAGAGCTACCATATGCAAGCTAGAAAAGCAAGTCAAGGACCTTCAATTCAAGAATGGTTTGCAAGCAGCGGCAGATGAGGTTGAAAAGAAAAGCCAGCCAAAGAAAATGAGGCTCTTTGAGTCCAGATTCGAGAAATGAAAATAGCAGCTGAAAACCCCGCCAGAAGTGCAAAAGATGGAAAGCTTATAGATAACCTTAGGCAGAAAGTGGGTGAATATAGTTTTGATCTGAACAAAGCAGAGGGTGAACTAGCCAGGGCTCAAACAAAATTGGCCAAGAATGCGGAGGAGCGAGAGCACTTGGTTAAACAGCTGAAAGAGAAATATGACAATGAGGTTGCGGGGTTGAAGAAAAGGGTCATCATCGTTGAGAACAAAATGATCAAGCAGGCGAAAGACTTTAAGGCTGAAAGAGAACACTGTTATGCAGCAATGGCACAGTTAGAAAGAGATTTGCTACAACTTCAAGAACAAAATCAAGTAGCTGAACAAACTTTGGAAGCCAGGGCCCAGCAGATTGGGCGTTTGTTGCAAGAAAAGGGTGTCATAAGAGAGAGAGTCAGAAGGATTGCCGACTACATCGCGATGAAGTGCAGTAGTTGTGAGGGCATGACTAGATCCATGTTCTTTGCCACTGTAATAACCTTTGTCCGCCGTATAATGGAAGATCTCTACCACCTCCAAGGGGATTTAGCGCGTAGGCCCGTGGCAAGACCGAATGATGTCCCGCAGGCCCCAGGAGCAGTTGAGGCATTAATGTATTCATGAATTTTGGAGTCTGTTAGTCTGTTTGTGAGCCTGTATTTTCATCTTTCTGTTGGAGTCTGTCAGTTTGTTTTTGAGTATGTATTTTCATCTTTTCATCAGAATCTGTTGAGTTTCCTTTTTCGAGTCTGTTAGTTTTTGAGTCGTTGTAATCAAAGCATTTTCTTTTTATAAAAAATTTGAAAATCCCAAAAATATTTTATTATTTATCTTCTGCACTTATCTCCCAGAACTACGCTTGGTCTGATTCATGTGGGGTCATGATACGTAGGCAATCTCCATAGGATTCGACCATAACCAAAAGAAAAAAAAGAAAAAAGGGGAAAGAAAAATGAAAAACAAGAGAGAAAGAGAAAAGAAAAGAGAGAGAAAACAAAGTAACCGTGGGAAAGAAACAATGGCAAAACAAGAGAGATAAATGAGAGAATAAAAACAAAGAGAAATCAAGCAGAGAAAGGCATGAGTGAAAAAGAAAGAAGAAGAAATTTCATATGGAAATTAGTGCAAGCCGGGATGACGCAAGCAAACGATCAAATGCATAATAGAAATGGTTAACTGCTTAGGTGCATTGCATCCCAATATGCGGTTGCCTATCTGTTAAGCTCTGATCACTAACAGGTTTGTTGTTGACAATTCAGTACAGAAAGGTGGTTGGTTTGTGGTTCCCGAAGTAGTAGCTCCTCTCCGCAACGTAAAGTCAAAGGCAATGGTGGACAACAACAAAATTGGGTTGGTTGATACGGGTGCCCGAAAGCAGTTGGTTGAACAGGACACTGGTTTGGCTGACGAGGCAAGGATGCTAAGATAACACACGATGGACATGTATCAGGCCTGGATGAATGGGAAGGCACCACCCCTGCCACCACCTGGCTTCTTAGATGCTACCTTTACCCAAACTTTGGCACTTCCCAATCACCCCAGTATCTCCATCACTCTTTCTCCCATTACCTCTCCTGAAAATGGCCCTCCTGTCATATCCGCTATTCCCAACAACGAACACCCACTCAAAGCTCATGATGCCTAATATTACCCCTCAAAGGTTGCCCACAAGGTTCTTGATTCATAAAAGAAGAGCCCTCGGGATGAGCCTCATGTTGAAAATGAAAAGTTCACAGGAAGAGAAGGGCGAGATAGGATACCCAGGAGGCTGAAAGGCATAGAACAGTCCTTAAAGAACAAGCAAGAAATGGGAGACCAGGGTAGCATGGCTTATAAAGAACTGTCTGTGTCCCCTGACGTTCGCCAGCCCGCGGGATTTAAAGTGCCGAAATTTAACTTGTATGATAGGTGTGGAGATCCGGTAGACCACCTGAGGGTTTATTGCAGTGAAATGAGAAGTGTTGGCGAGAAAGATGATTTGTTGATGGCGTATTTCAGTGAGAGCTTGACTGGGGCAGCTTTGGAATGGCGTAATCGTCAAGATGTCGGTAAGTGGCCTACATTGGGTGACATGGCTCAAGATTTTGTTCGACACTTTCCATACAAATTAGGCATTACCCCAGACCGCTCCTCCCTATCTAAAATGGAAAAGAAGCCAGAGGAAGGCTTTAGGGATTTTTGGCTCAGATGGAACGAACAAGTTGCTCGGGATAGTCCTCCCATTGATAGAAAAGATGTTGCTGAGCCCTGCCGACGACAGGGTCCAGTGGTCGTTCTTGCTAAACACTTTCAACCTCAATATCGACCCCGCGGATATCCTTGTAATCTTCCCACTGCTACTTCTCTCCACAGAACCCCCAAAAATTTGTACATCACTTCCCCGATACCCCATCCACAATGCACCACCATATGCTCCACAACCCCGAGGCCCGCGATGGCCCGCACCACTTCAACAAATATCTCACCCACCCCCTCAGGCATATCAACCACCTACCTACAAAAGGTTCTAACCGAGGCCAGAGCATAAAATGAAAAAAATACTGAAAAAATAAAATGATTTCACACCCATCGGAGAATCCTACACAAGCTTGTTTGAAAAGTTAATGCATTCTGGCCTGATTGAGCCGCTCATCGGCTATACGCTGGACCCATATGCAAAAGGATTTGATCCTACTGTACGATGCATGTACCACTCTAATGTCCAAGGGCATAGCATTGAAGATTGTCGTTCTTTGAAAAGGGAAATAGAAAGAATGATTCAAGAAGGGGTAATTGTGATCAATGACAGTGACAGGGAGCATGCAAATCCTCTTGGGGGCTTGTTGACTAAAGTTGATTATATTGAAGTTGGTAATGGTCTTGACAATATTGATGCGGAACTCAGTGGCTAAGATGTTGAGTTTGGTGATTGGAAAGACGCTCTTTTCTTGGTTAGCTAGGGAGGAGTTTTGGTGGTCTATTTTGTTGTCATTTCTGTTGTCTGGGTTATTTCAAGGGTTGTTATCCGAATATGGTCTAGTGACTCAAACCCTTCTATCCTTTTATTTTGCCTAGTTCCTTTAGTCGTAGCAACTCATTTAGTGTTACCTAGTTTTGTTCCAGGATTGTACCCCAGTTTTTTTTACTTGTTTTGTTATTCGAACCTTTTCACCATCTGTCTAATGCAATTTCCTGTCTTTTGTTATTTCCAGTCATTTTCTTTGTTTAGTTCTCTTCTATCCTATCATTTTGTCTTTTGTCTATAACGCTGGCTCTAGTGACATGACATGCACGCGTAATTCTCAGCCTGGTCTTAAAAAGTCAGTTTAGTCATGAAGCAATGAAACAATTTTGAAGATGATAGGGACATGTGAGGGAAATAAGTAAAGGCATTTTGAGATCACTTCATGCCCGAATTGTGTGAAACTGGGGCAGATAGAACATAAAGAAACCCATTGAAATGAATCATGCCGCATCGGGTTGAAGCCAAAGGCAAGTTCGCCCAAATTGACAGGGGTCGTTCGTGGTAATGAGAGTGAGAGTGTTGTCCAATGGGGCTTTGTATTTAACAGATGTAGAAGGCAAATGTGTGGATATGGCTATCAATTCTGATGCAGTCAAAAGATATTATGTATGATTTCTTTGGTTAAATTGTATTAGTTTGTACTTGGCATGTTTTGAAGATTGTAATAACGAAGGCATTTTGTTCTGCTATCTAAACACTTCATCCTTTGTTCCCCCTTTTGAGCCTTATTTATTTCCTTTCATATTCCTCTTTTGGAATCAGTAGCAAAGATCAGAAACGCAAGCGTGAAAGATAAGTAAAGGAAAAGAGAGAAAAGAAAAGAATGAAAAAGAGAAAGAAAAAGAAAAAAAGAGAAAAAAAAAGAGAAGGAAAAACAACAACAAAAAAGAAAAAAACAAACAAAAGAAGGAAAGAAGAGAAAAGAAAAAGAAAAGAAAATTCACAACATACAAAGTAATTCCTATGTCATGAACTACATTCGACCTGATTCCTTTTAAGGATACGTAGGCAGCCTCACGGTTCGGTCCCGTCAAAACAAAAATCCAAAAGTCCCCAAGCAAAGAAACTGGAGCAGAAGTTGTGGTTGTTGTAAGAAATGTGATTCCAAAAGTTGTAATCTTGAACCCATTTGAATTGTTTTGAGCCTTTTGATACCCTTTCTTTCTAACCCCGTCCAAAAGCCCACACTACGGTCCAGAGAAAGACCTTCCGATCAGTCTTCGAGAGATGCCGAGGCGAGCAAGTAGAGGTGAATCATATCAGGGGCAACACTCCGGTCCAAACAAGGAAAATGAAAAATAGAGAGAGTCTTATTGGTGAAACCCCCACGGGCACCGTAAGGCAATGAAAGCTGAGAGAAATCAGAAATGAGAGAGTCTTATTGGTGAAAACCTTCACGGGCATCATAAGGCAACGGTGAGTTGAGAGAGAGAACAAAATGAGAGAGACTTGATGGTGGAAACCCTTCGGGCAATACAAGTCGAATAAGGATCATGAATCGGATTGGATAATCGGAGCATTGAAGTCCAGTTTCACGGCGAAAAGGTACAACAAGAGCTGAACATCAGGCTTGCTTGACTGAATAGGCCACAGGTGCATGTCATGGTCATTAGAGTTGGTATCCACATCTGATAGGTTTCTACTTTGTAGTTTTCTTGTTAGGAATCATCTCTTTCCATTGTCCTTTACTCTGTTCCTTTTGTCTTGTTTACTTTCTCTTCCTGAGTCTGTTTGGTCATAACAAGTGAGAAATGATTTCAAAATTTTCCACCAGCTTTCCAATGGCACAAAACGGGATCTGGCTAGCACATCAAAGTGTCATAAGTCAGGAAAGAACAACAAGCGCACTGAGCTGGTAACAATCAACATGCTTTGGGATCCTTGTGAAATACAAAGGCTTGGTATATTTCAATTCATGAACAATGCAACAGATGGAGGGTGTTGGGTGAACGGATCAAAGGTATTTGCTGCGATGAGATTGACGAAGAAAGTGGTTAACCAGTGACAAGCAAGGTCTTCCAAGCAGAAATCAAAGTTATCATGGCAAGTGAAGGAACGGTAGACCTCAAGGCTAAGGCCAGTGATTTAAATCAGGAAAGAACAACGTGCGCACTGAGTTGGTAACAATCAATATGCTTTGGGGTTCATGTGAAACACAAATGTTTGGTAAATGGCAGTTTATGAGCAATACAACAGACAGTGGATATTGGGTTTGAACGGAGAAGAGGTATTTTCTGTGATAAGGGCGACTGACAAATTGGTTAGTCAATAAGCAAGCAATGTCTTTCAAGGTGAAATCAAAGTGATCACGGGAAGTGAAGGAGCAATCGTCCTCAAAGTCAAGGCCACAAACCAACCACCATACTTTTAAACTGACAAGATTTTTCTTTGATTGAAACAGGGGCAGAAAATTTCATTTGTTTCAGAGAAACCCTCCGTAAGAAAAGGCAGGCACCAAACAGGTTTGACCGTAAATTTTCAGGACCCTGCTGGAAAATGGGACCTAGTTTAAAATTCAAAATAATCATGAGTAGCATAATCTAGCATAAATGTGCCCCAAAGGAATATAAGTTGGCTTCAAAGTTGGCATGTTTAAGATAGGATTCAATTAGGAGTTTTCAGGACACTCCTGAATAACGGGACCTAGCCTTAAGATTTCCATTAGATAACAAGATGTAGCGTAAGTTCCGTTGTAGGTTAGTATAATTCAGTCATAAAATTGTCACTCTTAAGATAAGACTTGATTTTTGATTTTCAGGACCCTCCTGGATAATGGGGTGTAGTTTTTAGACTCTCTTAGATAACAAGATTTAGCGGAAGTCACACCTCTAGAAGATATAATTCAGATTTAAAACTGTCATTTAACTAGGAGTTGTCAGTACCCCCCTGGATAATGGGACCTAGCTTTCAAATTCTTAGTAATATTTTGTAACATGATTTAGTTTAACACTCACATATGTGCCCAGCTACCAAATTGGGACAGAAAATTTTCTTTGTTTGGTCTATTTTTGTTGAAATCAGGTACCCACTTGGAGAACAGGGAGATACAATTCAAGTTCAGCAATGAGGCGCCCACCTGGAGAGCACGGGAATACAATTCAAGTTCAGCAGTCAGGCGCCCACCTGGAGAGCACGGGAATACAGTTCAAGTTCAGCAGTCAGGCGCCCACCTGTAGAGCACGGGAACACAAATCAAGTTCAGCAGTCAGGCGCCCACCTGGAGAGCACGGGAATACAATTCAAGTTCAGCAATCAGGCGCCCACCTGGAGAGCACGGGAATACAATTCAAGTTCAGCAGTCAGGCGCCCACCTGGAGAGCACGGGAATATAGTTCAAGTTCAGCAATCAGGCGTCCACCTGGAGAAAAGGGAAAGCATCTCAGATTACAATTCAAGTCGGCAACAAAGGGACTTCACCGGGAGAACACAAGTCAACAAGGCAACAGGAGCTGCAAGATCAAGTTTGAAGATATAGATAGGATTTTTGTAATTCACAAATCATAGTTTAGTCTAGCTTCGTTTTATTTTGACATGGTGTAATAAGGGGTTCAGTAAGCAGCAGCAGCAGCAGCAGTAGGGAAATCACAGCTTCATGGTAGTCCCAGCTACCAAAACTTCCCGAACTACACTGACCTGATTCCTTTTTAGCCAAGGATATGTAGGCAACCTCGGAAGCAGGGTGCGGTCAAATCTTTCAAAAAATGCTTCCCATGGAGTATTCAAACAGGCAAAAATTGCTCGTATACGCTCACTTTATCTTTGCACGAAAACTCTTCGTGTTTCCGAGAAAAGAGGGGCAGCTGTGAGCACGTGATTTTTGCCCTATATGAATTACTCCCACAAATTCAAAACAAAATAATATTTCCGTTGTTTGCAATTTCGTGGATTTTTGTAGCATTTGTGTTAAATTGTTTGCATTTGTCTGCGCGTGTTAATTTTGTTAATTAATGAAAAATATAAAAAATATATTGCATTTGCATTTAGGATTTAATTTTACGTTTTTAGGATTAATTAACAAATTAGTTTTTTTATAAGAATGGAAAAAATCACAAAAAATAGCTTATGTTGCACTTTTTTATTTTAATTTTGGAATATTGGTAGTTTTCCCTTTAAATTTGGATCTTAATTAATTGTGTTAATTATTATTTAGCATTGATTAGTATTTTGATGAGCTAATTTGGTTTTATGATTTGATCTAGGATTTTATTTTAATTTTGGGAAAAAAAAAAAAGAGGAATTTAAAAGAGAAATAAAAGAAAGGAGGAGGAAATGAAGAAATCAAGTTTTTGGGCCATCTCTTGTATAAATCACCCTGGCCCAAGCATATTCCAGCAATACCCGCTTGAACCCAGCCCAAAACCCACTCCCTACCCGGTCCGCCCCAACAGCCAACCAAAACGACCCCGTTTTATCAAGGTCAAATCAGGACCGTTGATCTCTGTTGATCTAACGGTCCGGAAGTGGGTATTGATTAGTATAAGACTGTCCGAATAAGATCCCCCCCCCCCTCTCAGAACACCCCTCTCATCGTCTCTCACCTCACCCCTTAGAGAACGAAGAGCCCTAACCCGCCGGCCAAAATTCCCAGCATCTCCACCGGCGGTGCCGGCTCCAAACCCCACCAAAATAACACCATAGAACCACCACAGTCCCCTCATTCCAAATCTCCATTTAATTTCCTTCGAATCTGCCCAGAACCACTCGAATCTTAGATCCAAGTTCAAGCCCTAAAAAATTTCCAAACCAGTTGTTGTTGAATCTGGTGACATGCATGATCTTGGAGTGCTATTATTTCAAGTTTTGAAGTTTGGACTCGATTAAACGGATGTCGTTCAGTTTTTAGTGACAAAGAACAAAGGATCGACATATGTTTGGTTAAGTCATGGGTCTCTGATAGTTTCCAGGTCTGGATTTGGTAAGTGCCCTTTCCCCTTTTGTGTTTTCTTTCTATCATTATCCTATTATCCTCCTCTTTCCCTTTCTTTAACCTAGTTGTTTTAATAATCTGGTTGAAAATTCAATTCATCTTCTGAGGTCAAGCTTGTTCCTCCATTCATTATTTTTCTCCTTTCTTTCTTTTCTTTGTGAATTCTGTTTCTGCAACATCTTTAGTTTGTTAAGCACGTTAAGTTTCTGGCTCGTTAAATCACCTAGTTAATTAGGTCTTAATTTAGTCAATTTCTTGTTAATTAGCTCATTCACCTTTGTTTTTTGTTTGATTGCATTTTAAAGAAGGGGTTCCGGGTTTCTCTTAGGGAATTTTGGTCAGTCTTTAAAATTGGGAATCCTTGTTTGATTTCAATTGGACTCTGAAAATTAGAAGCCCAAGAGGGAATTGAATTTGGGCTACAAACCCATATCAAATTAGGCCATTAGGTCAACTTGACCCATATAACTTGCTGAGGGTAATTTCAGGGGTTTGTGGGGTTAGTTTAGGAAATTGGGGTAAGGAATCTTGCTGTAACAGAAATAGGAAGCTTCTTAGAAGATGACTTTGCGATTGTTTTGAAATTTTGAAAACTAAATAGGGATACCTAAGCTAAACTGACTATTAGAAAAGGTGCAAGGTGCAAAAATTGATTCCTAGGGGCTGCCCTAATGCCTTGCCTATAAATACATCCTAACTTGACTCTCAAGTCAGATTTTAAAGAGACCTTAGGAGATAAAAATCAGAAAAACTAAAACGGCTGCTAGTCCTAAAGAAATTCTGAAAATAACTTTGAATTCCTTGCAAACTATTGAAAATCCTGCTTAGTTTTGGTTCATCTGACCTTAACATTTTAGTTCAAATCATTGAAAATCGAAGGTTTGCATCTGGGTAAAATGGATTGAATTTTGATTGGTTAAAGCTGGGTTTTGGATTTGGTATCTAAAAATACTGTTCCATTGTTGGGTTCCCCATTGTTCTGCTGTTGATTCTCAAGCTGGTTCTGTCGTTGTTTCTTCTGTATTTGAGCTTGCTACTGTTGTTGTTTCTGATCACTCCTTGCTGACTTCTCTTGTCGGTTTTACTCTTATTGTCAGGTACATTTTCTGAATTCTATCTAATGTGAAGTCCAATTTGAAGATGGAAATAAAAACAGAGTTGAAATTATGGCAATAGCTCTATTTGTGCCACAGTTGTATTTTTCTCATGATGTTTATGCTTTTAGTCACTTGATTCATAATGTAGTCTAGCTAGTTTCTGTTTGAATAGCTGAGTTCTCATGTTATATTTGAATTATGGACAGTGGGAATGTTGTGTTAAGGGCTTCAATTAAGTTAAATTGCCATAAGGCTGCATCAATCCTAGGTGAAATGAGTAATCATGCTTGGGTATTAGTTTCATGTTTGAATTGGGTTAAAGATCCTAAGGGCAATCATGATATTGTTTGATGTACTGTCGAAGGGCATGTGAATGGTTTTAGCTTAGAAATGGTGTAGAAAATCAAAATGCTTATTCAATTGATTTAAATGTGAATATTAAAAAATAAGCATGATTATTTAGTTTTATGAGTTTCAGTAGCTGCAGATTCATAGCGTCTCAAGGATTAGCATATGAATGTGTTTAAACTTGCGAATAGTTTGAAATAATTGTCAGTTTGATTCCAGTTAGTGCTTCAATGTCTAGTTATTGTTAGTTTAATTTTGTGGTTGTTCAATATCAGGTTATGGATCTGTGATGTTTAAATCCTCTTGTCACTACATTTTTAAAGCTTGATCGATGTCCGGGTTCGACACGCGAACCCTCTTGGTATCCAGCTTTGTGCGTGCTTCAAAATTGGACTTCTTGTTTGGGCTCAAATGGAATTTGTTTCGGAGCCTAGAACTTTGCATCCTGGTGATTTCATTGAGCCATTGGGCCTCACGTTAGGCCCAGCCCAAATTCTGAAATTGAAACAAAATAGACTTCACTCAGTCTTAATTTTAGACTCTCATTTGAATCCAGCCATGGTTTAAAAGTAGATGTGATTCCTTTAGGCTTTTAATTAATGGATGCTTGCAATTAATTTGAGGTGTGCCGTGCCAAACAAAAATCTCAAAATGCGTGGCCCTCATTTAATTATTTCTTTTAAATCCTTAGAATTCGAGGTGTGCCATTTAGCAAATTTTCCATGGCCCTCGCAAAGTTAAAAACGCATAGTTGCTTTAGGCGCGTAATCTAAAATTACCTTCCTAAACTCGGGTGTGCATTTCATGTGGCCCAAATCCAAATCTTAACAACGTTAAATAAAATATGTCTCGGACTGCGGGTGCATTTCATGCGGCGCGGTCCAAAGACGTGTTTTAGATGACGTTGAAATCTTCATAATAATTAGATAAAAGCGGTTATAAAGTTAAAATTGCACCATAGGCTAAAACATGTACTAAAATCAAGTAAATAGGCCAATTATAATAGTTGAGCGACCGTGCTAGAACCACGGAACTCGGGAATGCCTAATACCTTCTCCCGGGTTAACAGAATTCCTTACCCGGATTTCTGTGTTCGCGGACTATAAAACAGAGTCAATCTTTCCTCGACTCGGGATTTGAACCGGTGACTTGGGACACCATAAATTATCCCAAGTGGCGACTCTGAATCTTTAAATAAATAAATCCCGTTTCGATTGTCATTAAAATTAGAAAAAACTCCCATATTATACTCTTCCCGGGGGTGTGGTAGGAAAAGGAGGTGTGACAGTGGCAAACTGCGGCCATTCGCTTTTCATCGATCAGGGTTAACTGTTCTAGACGGGTTTTGACCCACTCACTGTCTTCAATTTCAGCTTCAACAATGATCCGAAGAGAAGGGATTTCAACTTCTGCGGGTATCACGGCTTCAGTACCGTAAACCAAAAGATATGGGGTTGCTCCAACTGATGTGCGCACAGTAGTGCGGTATCCCAACAATACAAACGGTAACTTTTCATGCCACTGCCTGGAACTTTGAATCATCTTTCTCAAAATCTTTTTGATGTTCTTGTTTGCTGCTTCGACGGCACCATTGGCTTTGGGCCGATAAGGAGAAGAATTTCGATGTATGATCATAAACTCCTCACATATCTCCCTCATCAAGTGACTATTCAAGTTCGCAGCATTATCTGTAATGATAGTTGTAGGAATACCGAAAAGACAGATGAGATTAGAATGCAGAAAGTCTACCACAGCTTCCTTGGAGACAGATTTGAGAGTAATTGCTTCAACCCACTTCGTGAGGTAGTCAATAGCGACCAATATGAATCTATGCCTATTTGAAGCTTTTGGCTCAATCGGCCAAATGACGTCCATGCCCCATGCAACAAATGGCCAAGGTGCTGACATGGGATGCAGTTCTGTAGGCGGTGCATGAATCAAATCACCGTGCACCTGACATTGATGACATTTTCGGACGAAACTGAAGCAGTCTTTTTCCATAGTCATCCAATAATAGCCTACTCGGAGGATTTTCTTTGCCAAAACATATCCATTCATGTGGCGTCCACACACTCCTGCGTACACTTCATACATAATTCTTCCGGCCTCTTCGGCGTCAACACATCTTAACAAGTTGAGATTTGGAGTCCTTTTGTACAAGACCTTGCCGCTCAGAAAGAAACCGCTTGCTAGTCGTCTAATAGTTCTCTTTTGGTCTCCACTGGTTTGCTCGGGATATTCTTTAGTTTTCAAAAATCTCTTGATATCATGATACCATGGCTGAACATTCGGTTCTGCCTCAACCGTGTTGCAGTAACCGTGCCTTTCTCGGATTTGGATTTCCAATGGGTCAATGTGGGCATTGCTTGGGTGTGGCAGCATCGAGGCCAAAGTAGCGAGCGCATCGGCTAAATGATTATGAAAATGAGGAATGTACCTGAACTCTACTAACTTGAACCGCCCGCTAAGATCTTCCACATGTTGTCCATAAGGAATAAGCTTGACATCTCGAGTTTCCCGTTCTCCCTGAGCTTGTCTGATAATCAAATCCGAATCTCCCATGATCAACAATTCTTCGACATCTTGGTCGGTCGCCATGTTCATACCCATAATGCAGGCTTCATACTCGGCGGTGTTATTTGTGCAGAAAAACCGAAGCCGGGTTGTGGCTGGATAATGCTGACCAGTGGGTGAGATCAAGATTTCCCCAATTCCAATCCCTTTTGCGTTCACAGCTCCATCAAAGAACATTTTCCAAGCATTGGTGTCTTCTGACGTTACCTCAACTGAATTTACCTCTTCATCCGGGAAGTAGGTGCTTAAAGGATGGTATTCATCGTCAACAGGGTTTTCAGCCAGGTGATCTGCTAAAGCCTGGGCTATCATTGCCGTGCGGGTGACGTAGACTATGTCAAATTCAGTGAGCAGAATCTGCCATTTTGCTAACCTCTCTGTGGGTATCGGCTTCTGGAATATGTACTTCAGAGGGTCCAACCTGGTAAAGAGGTAAGTGGTGTAGGCCAACAAGTAATGCCTAAGCTTCTGAGTGACCCAAGTTAGAGCGCAGCAGGTTCTTTCCAACAAAGTGTATTTGGCTTCGTAACTGGTAAACTTCTTGCTCAGATAATAGATTTCCTGCTCTCTCTTCTCGGTCACATCGTGTTGCCCGAGGACACAGCCAAACGAATTTCCCAAGACCGTCAAGTACAAAAACAAAGGCCTCACAGGTTCAGGTGGGACCAAGACTGGCGGATTTGACAAATATTCTTTGATTTTATCGGAGGCTTCCTGACACTCATTTGTCCATTTAATCGCTGCATCTTTCTTTAACAGCTTGAAGATGGGTTCACATGTGGAAGTCAACTGAGCAATGAATCGGCTAATGTAGTTCAACCTTCCAAGTAGGCTCATAACCTCTTTCTTGGTTCTTGGAGGAGGCAAATACCGAATTGACTTTATCTTTGTTGGGTCTAGCCCGATGCCCCTTCGACTGACTATAAATCACAAAAGTTTGCCAGACGGAACCCCAAATGCACATTTAGCTGGATTCAGCTTCAAATCATACTTAAGCAGCCGCTCAAAAAACATTCTCAGGTCCTGAACATGGTCGTCCTGTGTTCTGGATTTGATGATCACATCGTCCACATACACCTCGATTTCTTGGTGCATCATATCGTGGAAAATGGCAGTCATGGCTCTCATGTAAGTTGCCCCGACGTTCTTCACACCAAAAGGCATGACCCTGTAACAGCAGGTGCCCCAGGGTGTGGTGAAAGCTGTCTTTTCTGGATCTTCCTCATCCATTAAAACCTGATGATACCCAGCATAACCATCCACGAAAGACTGTACCTCATGTTTGGCACAGTTGTCAACGAGGATGTGGATGTTTGGCAAAGGGAAGTTGTCTTTGGGACTTGCTTTGTTCAGATCTCGATAGTCAACGCACACCCGAGTTTTCCCATCTTTCTTTGGTACGAGAACCACATTAGCCAGCCATGTGGTGTATCGGACCACCCGGATCACCCCCGCCTTCAACTGTTTTGTGACCTTTTTTTAATCTTGTCACTGATATCAGTTTTGAACTTTCTTTACTTTTGCTGGACAGGGGGATAATCGGGGTATGTTGGCAACTTGTGAACCACCAAATCGACACTTAGTCCTGGCATGTCATCATATGACCAAGCAAATACATCTTTGAATTCAAACAACAGTTGGATCAACGCGTCCCGGGTTTTTTCATCTGTGTGAATGCTTATCTTGGCTTCTTTGACTTCTTCAGTACTACCCAAATTAACCGGCTCAGTATCATTTAAGTTCGGGTTAGGTTTATTCTCAAATTGTTCCAATTCTCGGTTTATTTCCCTAAAAGCCTCTTCTTCATCATATTCCGGTTCTTGATTCATTATTTCACAATTAGACAACGTGTTTGGATCTGGGCATGAAGTCCGCAAGCATGTCATGTTATTGAAATCTGCATTTAACAGAACTGAAAAGAGAATAAGAAAAACAACAAGATTAAGAAAAGAGACATTCCTGGACAATGAAATATTAATTTCATTTGATTTTTGATTTTTTTTTATTTGATTTTTTTTAATTTTTGAAGAGAGGAGGGTTTACATCAGAAAGTAAGACAATACAGTAAAACATCTGGATCACACCCTGAGATAATCCGGATGCAGAAAGGATAGCAAGACTGGCTACCGAGACTCCCATCTGATAGGGAACTTTCACGCTTGGCAACCATTTTTTTTTTTACTTTTCTTCTGTCTCGGCAATGGCTGCAATGGCTTTTAGTGCCGAGTCAAATTTCTTATCTTTACAAGTCATTCCGACTGCTGGCCCATTGGTGTGAGTAGATCATGTTAGGAGCCTCTTCGTCCCGAAAAATGATTCTTCCAGCTTCAATCAAATCTTCAACTGCCTTTTGAGGGTCCAACAGTCCTCTGTATTGTGCCCCACCGCTCCAGAGTGGTATTCACATCTAGCATCAGCTCGGCGTGAGAGGACTCGGAGTTTGGCCGGTTTGGGGCCACTGGCTGCAGGAAAACTTGCCTGACTAGCTTTTGGAACAAACCCGAGTATGATTCACCAATAGGGGTGAACTGATTCCTTTTGAAAGGCTCTCTTGGGCGAGGATTGTACTGGGAAACATTTGATTGGGGATTATATGGAGCTTGGTAATGATGGGCATTTCTGGGAGGTAGAGCTTGATTTTGTGTATAATGTTGTGGCCGCATGCAAGGTTGCGCGTTCATCACCGCATACCAACAAAACCAACCACCTGAACAGAACTTGGCTAATTTGCTCACACCAACAAACTTGTTAGTTTTGAGACATTTAACATATAGGAAATCGCACATTGGGATGCAATGCACCTAACAGTTAAATGCTTTTACCGTGTGTTTGAACGGTTGCATGTTTCATCCCGGCCTTAACTAACCCTTATGTTATTTTTGCCTCTCTTTAATCACTCTTGATTTTTCATCTCGCTTTTGCCGCTCTTTTATTTTTTGCACTCTCTTTTTCTCTTTTCTTTGTCACTTTGTTTTTGTCGCTCCTTTTTTTTCAAATTTTTTTTTCAGTTTATTCTTCACTCAATTAATCCTATGGCTATGATCGAATCCGATGGGGATTGCCTACGTATCATGACTCCACATGAATCAGATCTTGCGTAGTTCGGGAAGATTGGGAATTGAGTAAACTAACTTTTTTTTTTAATTTTTTATAAAACTCGAAAGAGAAACATTTTTGATTTTTGATTTTTTTCCCCTCTTTTTCTTTGGAATTTTCGAAAGAAATGCTTTAAAAGAAGAATTTTTTCTTTGGATTTTTGATTTTGATTTTTTTTTTAATTTTTGAAAGAAAGACTTCTAAAATTCCTTTTATTTAGATTTGAATTTTAGGAATTTCAAAAGGAAAAAGATTTTTTTTAAATTTTCATTTGTTTTATCTTTTTCTAAAGAAGAAAGAAAATATTTTTGAATTTTGAAAGTTGCCTCTTAATTTTTGAAAGAGGGACTTTTAAGAAAATGTTTTGAATTCTGAGTTTTTATTTATTTACAAAAGCACTTCTAAAGAAAAGCGACAATATTTTTGGACTTCAATTTTTCAAAATTTTTAAGACATTTACAAAAGAAAGACATCTAAAAGTATTTTTTGGATTTTTATTTCTGATTTGTTTTTGGATTTTTTGGGAAAAATACCTCAAAAGGAAGGAAACCCGTATATTGAACTTTGATTTTTATTGATTTTTCTTTTTTCGCATGAACGACATTAGAAGGAAGGAAACCATTTTTCTTTTAAAAACTACTTTTTTTTAAATTTTCTAAGGAAAGATTTTTAAAGAAGGAACTAAAGGAAAATATTTTTGGATTTTTTGAAAATTGTGGTCGGAACCGATGAGGTTTGCCTACGTATCTCACATCCGGTGAGAATTAGACCCGCGTAGTTCGATCAGTTTTGACATAAAAACATGATATTTGACTCACTCTTTTTTTTTTGAAATACATACCTCGTCTTATTTGGTATAACTCTAACAGAAAAGTGGGTCACGCGAACGTGAGCGGTGTTTTTTGGAAGACTCAGAAGGGAGGCGTAAGAAGACATTTAAATACAGTTCAAGTAATATCAAAGCGGTAAATGGCAATTAGCACATTAAGTCCACAAAATACAGAAATATCAACAATAAAGCCAAATAAAATCACACTAATAAGCTCTAATTCTTAAACCCTAAACCGGAAGTTCGGGGTTCTTATACCCTGCAGAGTCGCCAGAGCTGTCACACCTCCTTTTTACACACCCGCCCGAGAGGGAGTATATTAGGGAGTTTTTCCAATTTGAATGACATTATTCGAGATGGGATTATTTAGTTTATCAGAGTCGCCACTTGGAATAAGTTATGGTGTCCCAAGTCACTGGTTTATTTTAAATCCCAAATCGAGGAAGTTTTATTTTAAAAGAGTCTGCGAACCAGAAATTCTAGATAAGGAATTCTGTTAACCCGAGAGAAGGTGTTAGGCATTCTCGGGTTCCGTGGTTCTAGCACGGTCGCTTAGTGATTATTATTTGGCTTAAATTGTTTAGCTACTCATTTTAGGACCTATGTGTATTTATCTTTTTATCGCTTTTAAATCACTTGAATTATTCGTAATTAAAGAATCGAGTTACGCGTACGTATACTCATCTCCTTTGGCGTGTCAAAAATCATGTCACGCGAACGTGTCCACAATTAATAATGCTTTGTTTATTTTTAAGAGAAAGTTTGGTTGAAGTTGCGCGAACGCATCCCTCGGATTAGTTTTAGAGTTAAATTTGCAATTATGTTACGCGAACGTATACATAATCGCAATACTAATCCTAAATCGGGCCTAAAGCAAACTACGATTGTTTGTTTTTATTAAATCTAAATTAAGAAATTAATACGAGGGCCATGTATGAATTAAAAGGTGGATGACGCACCTCGAACTCTATTAATTAATAGCCTATGAAAAAACCCTTTTCTTATTATCAAGACGAATTTAATCGAAGTTGCGCGAACTCATACTCCGTATTGGTTTTTAGAATGGTAATTATGTCACGCGAACGTGTACACAATCACGATTATATTTTTAAATGGCCCTAAAGGCTTTTCTACGAACAATTATCATTAAAGTCTAATTAGTATTGGTGAGGGCCATAAATTATAACTTGTCTAATATGGCTCACCTCAAGTCTGATCAAAGGTCTAATTAATTAAAGACTTAACGTAATTTGAATTCATTCTAGGCCAAATATTTAAATTAAGCTTTAAGAACTAATAGACTAACAAAAAACGAAACCAGCATTTGGTTGTGCGAAAGACCCAACTGGCAGCAGGCCCAATTGACTTTCGTAAGCTTACATGTCAAAAACCAAAGGGGAGTTGGGTTAGAGTAAAGTCCATAATCCGCAATTGAGTGACAAAAGAGCACTGGGCCAACGCTAAAGGCCCAGTAGCGTGATACATCATAGTCAATTAAGCACAATTGCTGTTCTTTTTAAGAACTTGAAATCAGAACAACTATTGTCAAACTTTTATAGATTTAGACCAATGCAAAATATGTTCTTGATACTCGGTCGCATTCTATGATAAAATGCATTACTTAATGTCATAAGAACTCATATACAATTGTCTCACCATTTAAATCTAATAGAATTCATGAATTCAAAACAACAAAACTAAGCATGATTCCAAATAAGAATATATCTATTAGTATAAGCTCAACTCTGCTTCATTCCAAACACTAAACTCCATTCCAAATATCTTTAAACAAATGATTAATTGCCAAATGAATACATTCTACTAACCATATCAATATTTGATTTCTGATATGATCAGTTTAGACAGTATTTATGCCGTAACATGAAATTTTCCCCCAAAATACACACAACATGGCCTGAATTCATCCTTCACAACAACAAACCAAACCTAAAAAACATTACAAAACGTTCAAATCCTTGTTTCAAAGGATAATAAACACTAAACTGATTGTACTACAACTTTAAATAAGACTGCTATGCAAACTTGCAATTCTTAACATGGATTTTGAACATATACTACAGAACAGATCCATTCACAACAAGAACACATCACAGCAAACTTAAAACATGATAAAATGGACAAGAAGAATGGAATCAGAAATGAATAGCCTAAAGGAGATGTAAAAAATAAAGGCCCTAAAACAACATGATTTTATTGATATCAACAAGAAGACATGTCTTTCATGCAACAACATATTCAGACTTCATATCCACTCATGGTTCAAAAGAGTACCTGGAAATTGGAAGAGAAAGAAAGAAAATGAAGAGTTAGCAACAGCAACAGTAGAATCAGCTCAGCAAAATAACAAACTCAGTCTCTTTAAACCATTTTTGAACCCAGAATGACCAGAAATTCTTGAAAAGATTTCAAACTCTGAAGAATGACAAAAGAACTAGACCAATTTCCACTAAAAATGCAAAGGATTTTATGTACGTTTCCACTCAGCCGTTTCTACTTTTCAGGGTTTTTAATCTATGAAAAAATCTGCTTCACCAAGAATGAAAACAGACCTCTTATAGAGGACCTTTAGGGCAGCAAAAATGAATCTATTATTTCTCAATTGCCCCTTCCCCAATTTCATGTTTGCAAGTTAAAACCTAAAATTTAAAATCAATTTCTGAAACTACCCAACCCTCTCTTTCCTGGAAACTTCCCAGGCAGTTGCAACAAGATTCTTTTAATCAGAAATCCTAAACTACCCCTTGAATTCCTAGTATTTACCCTTCAACTAATAATTTGGGTTAGAATAAACCAAAGTCCAACCGAACCAATCTCTTAACTAGGTCAGTGATGACCATAGCTAATATGAGAGACTTGACCAACCAGAAATGGTTGCATAAAACCCACAGAAAAAGAAACAAATCAAGGGAAATAAATAGAAAACAAAATAGACAATTCTGATTTTCAAGCTCGAAGCAATTCTAACAGTCAATTAAAATGAACTCGGCCACTAGAGAAGATAAACTAAAGCAAATAAACAAATATCAATACATAAATGCAAGCAGAAAATATGACAATGTATAAGATCAATGAGAAAAAAGGGAGGGAAAAATACCAAACACGCCGGAATGTCTTGACGACATGAAACGTAACGACAGGAGTGAACCCTTGACCGGACTTTGACGAATTCATTCAACTCTGACCTCCTTGAAATGGACTAAAATCGATGATAATTGATTGCTCCGTCAAGGGCAATCAACTAGCGTAGATTATAGCTCAAAACGAGTCTAGTTTTGTGCGAAATCGGAAGAAAAAGAAGATTAGGGCTTGAAGATTTCTTTAGATTTGGAACTGGAGAAATCTTGTTAAGGTTTTCAGGAAATAGATTTGGGGATAAGTTTTGGGGAAGCCTGGGGATTACCTGGTTCAAATTTGGGGGAAATTAGGGCTTGAAGGTCCAAACTTTGATAGCAGATTCGAGACACTCCGCGATGATTCGAAGGAAACGGGCAACAGATTTGATATGAGGGGACGAAAGGGATGCTGGGGTGTGATTTTGAGATGGATTGGAGTGGTGTAGGGCTGCGCCGCCACCTGAGAGGGTGAGGCATTTTGGGGCGGCGCTCTAGGGTTCTTGAGGGCGTCTTTGAAGGTGGAGGTGAGTGAGAGAGATGGAAAGGGGGGTAGGATGTTCGGACAGTTATATACTGTCAAGAGGTCAGTTCTCGACCGTTTGATCAGGAGAGATCAACGGTCCTGATTGGAGGTATATGAAACGGGGTCGTTTGGTTAACTGAGTGGGGCGGACCAGGTTGGGACGCGGGTTTGAGCAAGTTTTGAACGGGTAAAGGTGTTTGAACGTTTGGGCTTGGGGGAGACTTAATTAAAGAGCCCAAAATCAGATCTTTTTTTAATGCTTTTCTTTTTCTTTTCATTTTCCAATTTTCTTTCTGTTTAAAATTAAAATAAAAACCTAAATTAACTCTTAAAAACTAAATTAGATTAACTACTCAAAATAATATTTACAACAACTAATTAATTACCAAATTAAAAGAAAACTACAAAATTCGAAGCTAAAAGTTAAAATGCAAAAATGAGTTATTTTTGTGATTTTTTTTCTATTTTTGTAAAACAAACTAATTTACTAATTAATCTAAAATGTAAAAATTATGTCCTAAATGCAAATGCAATGTATTTTTTTTGTATTTTCCATGAATTAAATAAAAATTAAAGATGCACAAAAAAATGCAAATAATTGGAAAAATTCTACAATAATTCCTAAAATAACAAATAATTAAAAGAAAAAATCTAGTTCTTTGGAATTCTGTAGGAGTAATTTATGTGAGGCAAAAATCACGTGCTCACACCTTCATTCATCACTCCCTTTCAGCTCCTCCATATATTACTCTCCCCCTCTCATTTTAATTTCCTCAGTAAGTCTCTCTAAACCTAACCAAATTCACCAGCCAAAAAACTCTCAGTTCTAAACCAAAAGCTTTTAATTCGTCATTCTTTTTGCCCTTGTTTTTATCGCCTTCTCTCCAATTTTTTTGCCGGTTGAATCATCATCGTTAATCTCATCAACTGGGTAATTAACGCTTACCTAGTTGAGCAAAATTCACATAGAATTTAAATTTTCCACTTTCAGTTTGAATTCTTGATTACATAGAAAAAATGGAGTCTACATCAGAGAAACTTTCTCCTTTTGATTTTATGGCTGCGATATTTAAAGGTGAAAAAATATTCGATCAACTGAACTCATCATCCAATTTCATGGAAGGTGCTAGGAAATCAGTGTGAGGGGTTATTTGGGGGGGGGGGGAGGGGTGGGGGGCGAGAGGGGGAGTGAGAAGGAAGAAGATGAAGAGAGGGGGCAAGGGGGTGATTAATAATAAAAAGATTATTTTAATGTATTTAGTTTATATTTATCAAAAAATTTATTTTAAATTACACATGTCATTCTTTAATTAGTTCATTTGACATGTCACCGGCGAGTGCAACTCACACATATAGTCTGCCAGACTCGGGTGTTCACGAGATACATTTAATAGCCACTTGAAATATTAAAATGAAAAAGGGACCAGTTAAGGTGTTCAAATGACCGTTGTGGACAACTTGGAAGGGCCGTTTATGTATTTCGCCTTTTCTATATTCAATATTCACATAATAGTTACAATGGTTGCTATACATGAAGAAAAACAAGACACGTATCGAAATAGAATCAATGAAAATAAAAATTAATCAAGCTTCATCCCTTTAATGTCTCATACTGATTCCTAATTTTTCTCAATCTGTACAGCTCATTGTAACAAAATATTTATGTTAAGTCTGCGACCATTCTTACAAAAGGAGTATTAGGAGTTGTGGTGCAATTATCGCCTTTTTCAACAATAAACGAGTTCGATCATTCGTTGTGTTTAAGCACAAACTTAGTGTTTGCTCAAAAAATATTACACATCTTACGAGTACAAAACAATATAAATTAATCCCGGGATAATCATAGCAAATCGTAATAATCCGTTGGACCAAATGAAAGAAACTAAAATAAGAACTCAGAATTAGGGGGAGAAGCATTAGAAACCTTTATTGATAATATTTGTTTGGTCTGCCTCTCCATGAAGAGGTTCAGAGCCTTACAATGGTGTTTTTCCCTTCCCATAAGAGGGGTATATTTTCTCGTTTCTCTCTCCTCTCACTAGTGGTCAAGAAGCCCCCCCCTTTTCTAGGGCTACTGCTCTTAGTATTTATAGATGTGAGCTTTGTGAGCTGGCGATAAATGGCCGTGGCCATGCTGAAGTTCCGTCCCCATGGGGGAATGACTGGGCCGTACCCTCGTAGATTAAATCGGACAAGAGTCGAGTCCTGTTACGAATAAGTGGCCATACCACTTCATTAATTATGTCTTAGCTCAGGACGAGATTAACTCCGTTAATTATCGTGGGGTCGGATTTTGACCCATACAGTTAGTCCCTCCGCTTATTGAGGTCGGGCCTTGGCCGAGCTCGATGAGCGGACTTCATCGATTGTGATTTGAAAACAACTCGAATAAGGGAGTCGATTTATTGGCGGCGGTGGCCTTAGCCGTTTACACGTTGGAGCTGGTCGTAGCCTTTCGTACATTGGAGAGCCTTTCATACATTGGAGATGGCCGTAGCCTTTCATATGTTGAGGTTGGCCGTAGCCTTTCACATATTGGAGATGGCCGTAGCCTTTCATATATTGGAGATGGCCGTAGCCTTTCATTCATTGGAGATCAAGATGGCCGTAGCCTTTCATATATTGGAGATGGCCGTAGGAATGAATATGCGCTGGGAACGTTTTTGGTCGTCCAAAATTTTAACGGCGTACGACACTTTCTTTCAGTGTTCGCAGGTCGTAGCGATTGTTCTGACGGCGGTATGCTGGCGGATGGCTGAGAAGCTGCTTTATGGACCTCATCATAATGACGCTTGCTACGACAGAACCGAACCGTTTTACGGTTGGTCGCGCAGTTAATGATGGCTATTGGGTTTCGCAAAAGCCATTTATGTTGCCTATAAAGGTGAGATGAGGCATTCATTTCTCATATCTTCATTGTTCATCTGAGAGAGAGATTCTGAGGAAACTTTTTCGTTTCGCTAATTCATCTTCTCTTTTCTTTCCTTTGATTGTGACACCATTTGTCTTCATTAGATCAACAATGGCAGTCAGTTCTTCCCACGGTGCTCCTCCGGTAGATTTTCCGGTAGTTGAAGGGCCATCTCCGGCAATGGGAGGTGCGGAACAGATGGAGTCCGGCGAAATTCCGTCGGTTGACGAGGTGGTTCCTCGGCCCGGAGGTCTGGCGATTGATTTCACCGTCGACGGTGGAGAGGAACCGGTGGATGAAGCCCCGTTGATGGGGGAGATCGGGATGGCCCGATTGCGGGAACAAGGGGTCGTTCCTACCCATGCAGACATCGTTCTCGCTCGAAGCGAGGAGAGGGTCCACACCGACCGCAGGGGATACTGCGTCTTTTACGCCTATCCTTTCAGGACAAGATCCCGCTCCCAATGCTGGTGGTGGATTTCTTCCGTTATTACGGGGTGTCCCCGGGTCAGCTCACTCCTTCCCTCTACAAATTGTTGGCGATGTTCATCAAGTACGCGAAATTGGCCCGTAGGGAGGTCACGTTGCAGCATGTGCTGAGTCTCTATGCTCCCCAGAGAGTCCGCGGCACTATGATTCGGGCGTGCCCTCGTGGGTCGAGGGGCCTGGTCACGAGATTGGATGACGAGGTCGACCCCCGCCCTTTCGAGCACTTCTTTTATATCAGGACCCAACACCTGGTGGCGGATGCTACTGGGTTCCTAGAGGCCTGGAACCATGCACGTAAGTTCTTTAGCGGTTGAATTCCGTCTATTCCCCTCTT